>NW_024885284.1:12821-31553 GCF_019232065.1 Centrocercus urophasianus | reverse complement strand
AAGGGAAAAGGGAAAAGGGAAAAGGGAAAAGGGAAAAGGGAAAAGGGAAAAGGGAAAAGGGAAAAGGGAAAAGGCTCAGGGGATCTGTTTAATGTTTATAAGTACCTTAAGTGTGAGAGTCAGAGACATGGCCAACCTCTTTTCAGTGGTCTGTGGGGATAGGATAAAGAGAAACGGCCATAAACTGGAGCATAGGAAGTTCTGCACCAATATGTGAAGGAATTTCTTCACAGTGAGGATGACAGAGTACTGGAACAAGCTGCCCTGGGAGGCTGAGGACTCTCCTTCTCTGGAGATATTCAACACCCGCCTGGACACCTACCTGTGCAGCCTGCTGTAGGGAGCCTGCTTTGCAGGCAGGTTGGACTCGATGATCTCTGGAGGTCACTTCCAGTCCCTACAATTCTGTGATTCTGCGATTCTGTGAAAATTAATACAAATATTACACTTGACAGAGAAGTAAATAGAAAAGCACTCCCTGACCAGATAAAACTGTGTCTCATTACATAACACTGAAGGACTGAGCCCAGTAAATTATTACTCTAACTGCTTGTGTTTGCTTCAGCTTGTGAAATACTTTCATTTCCCCGTGCTGAGGAATGAAGTAATATCTTCTATAATAGCTCAAACAATTAAAGTTAAAACTTCAGGTGAGTGCCTGATAAACCACAATCACACTGTGCCTTCTGCATGTGCCATTACATGGACATTTTCATTAAATTCCTGCTTTTAGCATCTACAAGATTAATGCAATATTTGCAATTACTTGATCAGTTTATAAAATACTCTTGTCTCAAACATTCTGAATGAAGGTACATTTTATAAAGAAATTCACTTTGTAAACAAAACTGGAACAACTACAAATAAATACAAAAGCAAAAAAATAAGATAACAGCTAGGAAACTTTCCTATAATATAATCCTAAGTTATTATAGCTTAATTAGTAATATTTATTGAAAATCAACACAATAGGCCAAGAACCAAAGAAAATACCAGTGCAGAAGTTCATTCACCCAGAACTCCACATGTAAAGGCCACAGGTGTGTATTCCTCAAGTTTTCTTGTCTCTTGTCTTGTAAGGGACTGTCTTTGAGTTACAGTGAATTCAAAAGCCGGTTAGCTAGTAATTAATGTGCATCCAGAACAGAATTTAAAATCAGTAGAACTATTGAGCAACAATACAGAAAAAGACATGGATTTGAAATTAAATCATACGTTAACCTTGGTAGAGTTTCAAATGATTTTAAAACCTCAACTCTGCAACGGTTTACTCTGGGTAAGCAAAACAACGCTAAATCTGCATTTGCAGACACAGCTGTAAAAGAAAAAACAAAGCAGAATGAAATGCTCTGGTACACTTATTGCCAAGATATCAAGATGCAACTAAAGTTCCAACAATATCCTATCAGTTCTCTAACTTGACTAAAAGGAAAGAAATTGTTCCTTCAATCTCAGCCTTCAACCTCAGTGCCTTCAATTTCGGAAAGTACTTTTCTGACATAGACTGTCAGCTTCTTTCAGATGAGCTTCAAGTAACTATGTCTTATTCAAGCAATGATCCCCACTCAGCATGAGGAAAGCTGAGGAACAGTATCATGTGGGCAATGAGGTGTAGAGATTATGATGATGACTGCACAACCAAAGAGGTCATACTGTTCCCTTTAGTGACAACATATGTGATTTGAAATAAGATGAATGATTTAGAAGTCTACTCTGATACAAAATATTTGTGTTTTTTTTAGTAAAAGATTCACTCTGAGGTTAGTCCTTTTGGAGGGCAAAGAATGGCACTCTTGGGCATGTCTATGCCTGCTTTTGCTAGGAAGCATAAATGTCACGTAAATGATGTGCTATGAGAAAAGTCACTTGTGACAGTTCTGAAAGAATCTGCTTGGACGCAAAATGTATTTGCCAGTATCTTACTCAGCCAGAAGGTATTGATTCAAAAATCAAGAAAGCTAAATGCACCATTGCTGACATTTTTTTAAAGGGTCTTAAAGCAAAATGTATCTCTGAGGAGATCAGAGTGGTTTTCCAAAATCATTTTCTTATTCCTATCTTTCTTTATGTGACAGACTCTCAGAAGACTGGAGATAGCCTAGCATTGATGTGTATTATTTCCACTACCTTGTTTACCTACACTATCTACTTGAATTCTCAAAAAGTCTGCTTTAAATCATATCTGTTTTGGTTGGTTCATATAACAGAACACTTGGATTTCCCAAGAGGGCCATTCCAAACAGATAAAGATGGAGACTCATTGGTATGAGAGGATATGAAGTGACTGCTTTTTTTCTCTTTTGCAGTGATGTAAACATACAGTAGCTATGATGAATTTACAGAAGGTATAATATGTATAAAAGTGACTTCTAGACTAGCTTTGAAGTTAGAGCACCTATTAAGTTGTTCCAAAGAGCAAGTGCTTTTGAACCAGAGAATGCATCTGGATTATCTCTGCTATGAAGTGATAAGCTGTGTAAATTCAAAGTACAGTGGAAGGTCTTAACTTAATCCATGTTTAATAGTACACATCCCTTGAATAAATGCACTGGGAAATGCCAAAGTGACTGTGGACACAAGAACAATCTGACTGTGGGATTGTATACACCTATTATTATTTCTCTATGGGTTATTACTGAATCCCTGCTTCGGTCTCTAAGCCTGTTCCAAAGTCCAGTAGCTTTGTTATATTATCTGCCTTTAGTTTTACATGGTGAATGCTATGAAAAACTGCAATGGAATGGACAGAAACCAGGAGTAGCAACTGCTTTCTAATTCTATTGATGGAATATTTCATGTTTCATAGAGGGAAGTGAGTTGCAATCCATACATCCATACCTATATGCTCAGCTGGAAAATATGAAAAAGGTCTGAGCTTAAGGTTAATATAGACTCAGTTTGCACATACTCATGCACACATACAAAATATGCACATACTCATGCACACATATAGAACTTGCCAGCACTTATTAAAGTAATAGATTCTTGACTTACACAGTTCCACTCACATCAAGAGTGCTACACTGATCTATCCCTGCTAAAAATCTGGACTTAAATATTATCCATGGAGAAGCAGGCATGATGATTGTTGTATCTAATAGTCTGAGGAATAAGGGAAGAGAATAATGGAAGAGGAAAAATGGAAAGCCAGTAGGAATGGTTTGGGACCTACCAGGAATGGTTATGGGCACCTCAATTACAAAGGACATTGAGATGCTGGAGCAGGTCCAAAGAAGGGAAGGGCTTGGAGAATATGCCCTACGAGGAGCAACTCAAGGAACTGGGGCTGTTTAGTCTGAGGAAAAGGAGGCTGAGGGGAGACCTTATTGTTCTTCCAATATCTGAAAGATGATTGCAGAGACAGTGGGATTGGTTTCTTCTCCTTGTTGACAGATGACAGGACAAGGGGAAATGGCCTTATGTTGTGCTAGGGGAGGTTTAGGTTGGATATCAGAAAAACTTATTTACAGAAAGGGTTGTTAAGCACTGCAATAGGCTCCCCAGGGAGCTGGTTGAGTCACCATCCCTGAATGTGTTTAAAAACCATTTGGATGTGGTGCTCAGGGACATATTTACCAGAGGGTTGTTAGTTAAGGTAGTATGGTTGGGTCGTGGTTGGACATGATGACCTTGAAGGTCTTTTCCAACCTGAGCAATTCTATGATTCTACCCTGCACTGGTTTACTGTCAGAATGCAATTCATCTACACTGAAGAATATTTTTAAAGGAAATCCAGCCTCAGTATAAGATTTGGAAGAAAAAGGAATTGTAAGTATTATGTTGATTCACAGTTTACTGAGAAAAAAATATACACTAATATGTCATTATTGTTACATTCATATTTTTAATTATTTCCTAACTAATCAGGTTAGATAGTTAACTTTGTATTACCAACTGCCTTCATGAGATTTTCAATTCTTTGCTTTGTCTTTGTACTGCATAGCTTGCATGGATTATTTTCTATATTTCTCTGAATCGACTCTTTCTGACTTAAGATTCTTATATGCAAACTGCTTTTTATGAGTTTATAAGTTCCAGCTGACTATTTTCTGCTTTATGTCAATAATTCTTTACTCAACCATTTATCATGATTATTTTCTCTGTATCCAACAGGTGCTGTCACAAGACAGAGTTATAATTGAAGGTGGAAAATGAAAAGGAGATCCAAAAGCTTTCAAGTAGCAAAAAATGTCTATTTATGCAAGAGTTCTAAGAAACAATGAAGGCAATAAAAAACAAGAAGACAACAAAGTAGAATTCAACTGGAAGCAAAATGATGTCTAAACATACTAATCAAAATTCAACTTGGCTTGTCAGCAGTTCTTTCAGAAAATCACGTTCCTGAAATTGAAACTGCAGAACCATTAGTCAGCTATATATGACTGAATATTTCTCTTTATCAAAGCAGATCTATGGGGTATTTTGCCTTCTAATTATATTTGCATATAATTTTTTCTAATTTAGAATGTTTGAGTTATAAATAATTGGAAAATGTGGCATAAATTAGCACTGACAAGAAAGACTGACATGTTTCCCTTATAAACTGAAAATCACTTGCACGTAATAAGGAAAACTGAGCTACTTTGGACTTGAGGTTCTCTGAGGTAAGAATGCATCAGTGCTTTAGGGCAGTTGCAGTGCTCTCGAGTTGTGAGATGTGCTGTCCAAATTCCTCTCCATGTTAACTGTTACTGACCTTCAGCTGTGGAAAGTAACTAGTAGGCTGTCTTTCTTTGGCACCTGTTCTGGGGATTTCTAAATAGACGAAGCCAAAAGCAATCCATATTTAGATGGCCCAGCCTGTTCTCAGCACACAACATATTTTACGGTGGATTTCCTACGAAGATTGTAAGGGCAATGCAATACTAGAATTCCTAAGTGTTGCCTTTCACTCCTTCAAATGCCAAATGTGAGGCTGTCTTTACCTATGTATTTTCTGTGGTAAGAGCAGTATCTGTAATTCCACACAGTTTACAAAAACTCCTCATGTGAATACACATTGCTCAGGAACTGGAAAGGAAAGGAAACTATTAATCAAGTGAAACTAGTCTTGGAGTGTAGATGTGACACTATCGGGTATGCACACTGTATGGAATTTTCTTCCCATTTATTGAGAATAATCACAGGAAAAGAGCGTGGGTGGGTTGGCTCACATATGAAAAGGCATCTCTGAGCCAAAGGAAAAGCAACATTTTAAGGCATAGAGTTTCAACACAGCCCATAAACACGAGACAAAGGCAGAGTCTGTTCTCACACTAATTTGCACCAAAGTTATTGTTCCAGTCTTAGTGACCAAGACAAATACTTTTTCAATTTCTGATTCTGGAATTTTGTTATCCAATTTATTTTATTTTTTTCAAATTCTTTAGAAATAGTTATTATGAATACTTGTAATGATCCTTAGTTTTCCAGAACTAAAAACTAACCATAAAGAGCTAAAAAGAATTTATTTTACTCACTGTAAAGCAAAACAAAAAATGAACTCCTAAAGCTTCTGAAAGGATTCTTCCACCCATAGTCTTTTACCAAGGCACTTCACATTTCTTCCTGAAGGGGCAGTCTACAATTTTTAGTGATTATTATATATATCAGTACAAAAGATGAAAATACTTTCATTTCTTTTCAGTTTCATAGCTGTATGCAGGCTATAATAATCTACTTTAAAGAAAAGTCAGGCATCATCTTCAGATAAATGAAAGGACAAATTTTTGAAGCTTATTTCCCTACGCTACCCTCATAACATTTCTATGTTAGCACGAAATATTCTTGAGCCAGCTGGTTGTTTTGTTCACATTGGCTTTCATTGCCTAATCTAGTGAATTCATTATAGCTCCCTGCCTGAGGGCTCAATTTTCAGCTGCGCTGAGCATGACCTATATCAGCTGTGGGAAAAGAGAGGCAGAGGTTCTGCACGGGCTTCACATCTCCCTGTATCCTCAGGAAGTCATGGGGGCCCCGAACCTCAGAGCCAGCTGCAGCAGCTGTAGCTGGGCTGTGTTGTCTTGCAGAAGTCTCAGGAATTGTGCTGCTAGTGGGAGTTTGCTTGTCCTAATGTGATTCCTGCGACTGTGTTGTGCAGCAGAACTTTCATGAAAGCAATACTGGCTTCACATCTGGGCTGGACACTTTCAGACCAGGGAGATCTCAATGTATTTTTGGTAGGAAATGCTGCAAGACTGTTCTTGCAACATAAAGACACCTTTCTGGAACCAGAATTTGGAGTTGAGTATGTCGTTTCTGAGGTAACCAGGCACTAATGCCACTGCAACAAGTGCTATAATTTTGTTCCTTGGTTACATGCTAGAGATATGCTATTACTGAGAACCTCTGAAGCAAATGGATTCCATTTGCTCATGTGCTACAAAAGGACAAACAGTTCTATGTTTTTAAAGCTTTTTTGGATGAGATTAGTGGTTGCGGAGACTGAGCTGTGTCCATTTTGTCCTCGCTAGCAAATGGGTGGTTGCCTCCCACACTCACGTCACTGCCACATTTGGCAGCAAGAACACTTTGGCAGCAATAATTTATCTAAGAGGTCTTAACACTGCAGTCTCACTTTTCCTTAAAAAATATCTGAGTTGGGTAATTTATCTCTTTGCATTCAGTTCAGTGAGCTATGGTCACTGCTGACACACATGCACACACACATATATGTGTCCATCTCCTAAGCAGTGCAAGGAAACTAAAGCTTACAAATCAACAAGACAGCATGGTCCCAGCCAAGAAGAACGAGCAAGATGAAAACATCATAAAGACCCCATGCTGGCACAGCACACTCTGACTCATACTTTCCAGTTATAAATGTCATCCATTAGGTTAAAAAAATAATAATAAAAATCAGTCTCCATTCTGGGTTGTGTGTTTGTTTTTTTTTTTTTTATTGCTTGCTATAATAGCTCTGCTCTTCATCAGCTCAGTATTCGGCAGCTGATCCCTCTTGCCTTGGCTAAGGACATGTGGTAGTTTTGCTGAATAGCTGCAAACATGCACTCTGCTGGGTACTAATAGCTGGCACATTAGACTGCTTGGCGAACTGTGGCAGCCAAACAGAAATGCTTTTCAACAGACTAATTTCAGTAAAGAAGTGTATGGTTGTTTTTTTTTTAACTTCTCTGCCCCTCCCCCTGTTTGGTGCCAGAGTTCTTAAAATAGTTCTCTATGAATTTTCTTGTTACCCATTTTGGAACCCAGATGTAGGAAGCAAGCCAGCACAGCTGGTGGAGTCTGAGTGTCTCACAGATAGGGAAGGTTTGCATGGCTTTCACTTTATTCCTGTTAGTATTGTTACGCATGTTATTGTTACAAGAATGTCTGGGCTTGTGAAGGTTGGAGGTCTACCAGCTGAAGACCCTTTTCTCCCTCCTCTCCTCATCACCACACTACTGTACTTTGTTATCGTCAATAGTTACCTCATTTCTTCCTCTCATCAGGAATGTAGATTTAATTAGCTGTTCCATTCTGAGCTCACACTGATACCTGTGCTGAGTTATTGTGAGTGATGCAGAGATGTTGTGATGTGAACTCATTCCCACAGCAGGATAGATATTAAAGCAGCAGTCTCCTTACATGCAGAAGTATGTAATAGATTTCTAGTATTTTTCTGAGAAGAAAAGGTATATGGAGTGGTATCAGCCTTCCTGACAGCAAGCTAAAAATGCACTGAAAAAATAATAAATAAATAAATAAAATATGTCATGCAGTCTAGTTTCCTTATTGTCATCCAGTAAGTACTGGGCTGATCAGACTTGAAGACATGTTGACTTCTTTCCCCTAAGGAATCAGATCTGATCTCTGGAAGGCTCTTCACTTCTGATTTTTTTTTCCTCTGAGAGATGTGCCATCATCTCAACTCCCTCACGGGATGTTTCCTCATGCAACATGTCATAACTCCTACTAGCTCTGAGTTACTTGTAACTGTAGAGTTCCTACAGGGTGGTTTTTGAAAACAGCCCAGTCTGGGGTATTACTGTTATAGATTGCAGAACTCCATGTTCCTACTGCATCTGTGAAAGCATTTGGGGGAACAGTGATACGGGTGGAAGTAGCTCTGATTCATTCTATCTTCATATGAAAACAGAGGGAACAGTTGGCCTCTCCAAACTGGAATGATACAGATACAGAGATCTGAATATGCAAAAATAGCATAGCAATTTCTAGGAGAAAACTAAACGCATCTCAGAAATATATTGAAAAACAGTGTGTCGAGATCCACAGAGAAACTTCTGAAAGGGGCAAACAACATTCAGGCAGACAGGTTACACTAAAGGTCAGTAGGATTAGGGCATTTAATCCCTCTTTATGCATTTGGACATATACTGTCTTCAGCAGCTTGCTCTAGCAGGAAGCATGTCCTCTATCATAAGCAAACTTTGACTACGGCGCTTGTGAAAGAACCTAAGAGGCTACTGGAAGATATGAAACATTCAAATTCTGCTTCAGTTTAGGGCTTTAAGAATCCATCCCCAGTGGGTGTTGGGCTATTTAATTACAGCCTACTGCCACTAATCTTTTTTTCCAACTTCTTCATGACAAAATCAGAATAATTCAGCTTTTGCCCACATCTCCCTCTTGGGAGCATCAGGATCTGGCATCTTAGCTCATATTAGTAATAAAAGTGGTCTTGCTCAAAGATGCAGTTCTATGAGTGGGAGCTGCTGACGAGTACAGGTTCTTTTCTACCAGCATAGTTACAGGATGGTGCAGTAGTCTTCAGTAAGAAAATGGCTGGGAAGGTATTTCCTTTAACATTTTCTGCTCTTTGCACAAAGAACATGAAGACAAGACCTTATACACAGTACTAATTCTCACACGTGACTGTGTTCAGGCTTATGGTGATTCTGACATTCACAGTTATTATATATAAGCAACACATGACTAGACAGTTTTAGAGTAGCTCAGGCTTTTTTACACATAGTTTTTTATTACCATCTGTCTCATTTTCTAAGGAAGCTGGACATAAACTACCATCTGAGACCAGGGATTTACACATACCTGCTAAGGACTGGTCCCAGCTTCATCAGTTGCTTGCAGGAGTTATATGTTTCTCTCTCCCTGGAGGGCTCATCCAGGGCTTTAACCTTAGATATTTTGTTGCATTCTTAAGGTGATATTTATGTTATCCAGTATCAGCTACTTAGAAATAGCTCATCCAAACTGCCACGACTTCACATCACTGTTCTCCACATAAGAAGACAGGTGTGTAAGATAGCAGAGGAATTTCCATGCAACATCAATGGAGAGGGCCATTATCTATCTGAAATCAAATGCTGAATCCTATCTGACTAAAACTAGATGAAGTAAAATTCTTTTTTCTGCAGTTCTTCTGTCATGAGTGAGCCCACCACCAAGATACCATATTGAAACCTCAGTGTACCATCTTCCCTAATGATTTTCTACAAAGATTCTCATTAGGTCAATTAGCCACAAAGCTAACCATAAGAAAAAAAGATCTTGTAACAGATAACAGTTGCACTTAAGATTTACATCTTGTGATGAATGAACATAAAACTCCAGCTTAATTATAGCCAGCCCACAGAGTCACATTTTTTATTGCTCATATGTAATGATCAACAATCAACCAGGAAAAAAAAAAATGAGAACTTTAACACAATTGTATAAAATAAATACAATACAATACAACAAATAATCAAAACTATTTACAGTGTTTGAAGAACCTGAAGTGTGCTTGCTTACCCCTAACTATTTGACAATTTCTATCTTTTTGGTGTTCTGACCTCTCATATTTTCATCTTCCACTCTTCATTACTTCACAGTATGCCTACTCCAAATCCCACATATCATCCTCAACAATTTAAGCTTTACTTTCAACATGTACTTAAATAGAATATCTTTGTTTTTCACTCATGACGTTTAGTTTACTCTTAAATTTGAGTACAAGCTCCGTGATAGCCCTTGGACTCAAGTGATGTTATTTCTGTTCTGTCTGATTAGATGTGTTCATTTTTTATTGCAGAATTTTCTCTTCCTGTTGGCAACTTACTTTGAAATGTTTGCAATTGCTCTATAAATCCTTATGCACCCTTTCTATGTTGATCCTTTCTTGTCTCAAAATGGCATTTCCTTTAAAGACACATTTGTCTGAACATTGAAACTTCTCCACTACCAGCACTACTGCCTCACTGTTTGCAAGTAAACAAATTTAGGATACATCTACACAGATAGTTACAATTACTTTTCCATTCCACCCAAACACCAATCTGATTGAATACCATGTAGTTCAAACTACTGTATTCTGTTAGGATTAAAATATTTATTGAATCTTAGAGTCTGGAGGTTGAGTGAGGATGCATCAGGTTTCATTCATCTCATCACAGTATTTGCATGGCCAAAATCAGAAGTGAAATGTGTTTTATGCAGAAGTATTCACAAATATCTCTTATATCATAGAGTCATAGAATTGATTGGGATGGAAGACATCTTAATGATCATGCGGTTCCAACCTCCCTACCACAGACAGAGCTGCCACCCATTAGATCAGCTGCTAGGTCAAGCTTTTCCAGGGCTCCATCCAACCTGGCAGCCTTGAGCACCTCCAGGAATGGAGCAACCACAACTTCGCTGGAGAGTGTATTCCAGTACCTCCATGTATTCTGCCCTCAAGTGAAGAATTTCACCCTAACATCTAATATAGATATCCTCTCACTTAGTTTAAAAACATTCCCCCTTGTCCTATCGCTATCAGACCATGTAAAAAATCTAAGTTCCTTTTAAGTACTGGAAGGCTGTAAGTCCAAGTGCAGTGAACAGGGACACCACAGCTAGATCAGGTTGCCCAGGGCCTTATCCAGCCTCACCTTGAAAGTCTCCAGGGACAGGGCATCAACTACATCACTGGGCAACCTGTTCCAGTGCCTCACCACCCTCATTGTAAAAGATTTTTTCCTTATATCTAACCTAAATCTACCCTCCCAGAGCTTGAAGCCATTTCACTTTGTTCTACCACCACAGATGCTGCTAAAGAGTCTATCCCCTATCTGGTCACCTGGCAGTTTTCTCTTGTCCAGGCTGAACAGCCCCACCTCTCTCAGCCTGTCCTCACAGGAAGGTGTTCCACCTCTCTGATCATTTATGTGGCCCTTCTCCAGACGTGCTCCAACACGTCCGTGTCTCTCCAGTACTGAGGACACCAAATCTGGACGCAGTACCCCAGCAGAGGTCTCACCAGTGCAGAGCAGAGGGGCAGGAACACCTCCGATGACCTGCTGGTCATACATATTTTGATGCAGCCCAGGATACAGTTGGCTTTCTAGGCTGCAAGAGCACATTGCTGGCTCATGTCCAGCTTGTCATCCACTACGACTTTTCTGGCAATCCTTTAATCTTCCAGTTTGTATCGATAATGGGGATTGCTTCAACCCAGGTGCAAAACCTTGCACTTGGATTTGTTGGACCTTGTATTGCAAAATATCTTTCTGGTACTATCTCTTAGCTTGCCATGATGTTGAAAGTTACCTATATGTAAAGATAACGCGTTATAATGAAGACCATTTCTTTCCTCTTTTTTCTTCTTTTCTTTCACCTCAGCTGTACTTTTTGCAGTTTTTATATCTTGAAATCTTGGTATTGAAAGCATTTGCAGGTACAGGTCAAGGCAAGCTTACAAGACGTCAAATTTTTGATGATAATTATAATAGACTTCATCCTTCCTAGAGATGGCAGAAATAGATTCTTAAACTAACCATGTGACAAAGGTCTATTTCATTTTCACTAGTTAAAAGAAGCATTTTAAATGCTACATGGAAATGAAGCAGCAGTGACAATCATGAAGCACGAAGGCAATGCTCTCTACTGCTCAGTAAGAAGGGCCAGATATATGCTGCAATAGCACATTTCCCAGAATGTCTTGGCAAACAGTTCCCAAGCAGCACATTATGTTAGATTAATTTAAAGGTAGAAAAAGCATGGATAACTCTAAAAAGATCTGCATCCAACAATATAATGAGACATATGGCTCCAAAGAACAGTAAAGAAAAATGGTCTAAAGATGAAGCACTTGGCTGCAACAGCTACTTATTTAATTAGTAATATGCCTGATCTAATAAAATCACCATACTGTGAATCATCTTGCCCCAGTTCATTCAACAGACGCGTCAACTATACAGCCAATGGGCATTTGTGCATTTTTTTCCTCTACCTACTACTACTTTGAGTTTTTATTCAGCCAAGACAGACACACTTTAGACAACGCATTCACAGACAAACCCTTGTTTCACATGAATTACAATACAGGATCTTCCTGGCCCCCAGTCAACTCCATTGTTTTCATGTAATAAAAAAACAGCAGTGGAAAAATTCACCACTACACAAAAAAGTAAATAACTTGAAGCACTTTAACGATTGTGTATTAGTGCTGGCATGCTTCAAAAATAACTGCAAAACATTGCTGAGAGGACTGCAGTACTATATAATTATTTATGACATGCTTTCAACTTTTTTTCCTTTTCCTAAGTGGTTGGTGTGAGGTGAAGGCCAAAGGAATATTGTGAAAAAGAAAAGCAGTGGGATGTTTTTTATAAGGTAAATGCCCTCCATCTTCACTGGGCACAGCAATAAGCATCTACTGTGGGAGAAACACTGTTCAAAGTTGTCTGGACTTCAGATTTCATAATATGAAATCTATGGGTTTAAACAGAATGAAGAACCATGAGTAAAATGAGTAGCAAACAGTTTATTCTCATTCCCGGAATATGTTCAAATTGAGGAATAGTTTTTCATTCCATACTGGCATGAAATTGAGATCTTTCAATTTTTCCAAGAAAAAAATAGAGTGAGTGAAAGCTGTAGTTTTCCCTGTCTTCCCAGTACTTCCCTTCAGGTCCTCCAAAAGAGACAAGAAATTAAGGTGCCAGCCTCCAAGGAAAGGAAACTAGATCTAAAACCCAGTTTCACCAGCCTGATGCATTCACATGCCTGTTGCCAGTGGTTAGCAACCCCATAATGCATTGCAAAAGTGTCTCAACCTGCAGGCTAATTCTGAGGTCAAATAAAATTTATTCTTTATACTTAAAATAGCCCACCCTAGAGCACAGAAGCATTTCCAATCATCAGCTTTCTGATGCTGATGCATTCCCGCTAAATGTCTTAGAGCACATTGACTCAGCTTTGGTCCTTGCTCCCAGCCTCTCTCTGCTGCAGACTGAGCAGGACTCACAGACTGTTGAGCACCCACTGCCACAAACAGAAGGGACCCTGATTCACATACACACCAGAAACAAATGAAAAATGAAAGTGAGCACGTAGGGAAAAGAGTTCTGCATATCTCACAGAAACATGCATTGTATCTGTTATAGGAATTCCAGAAAATTGAAAGGTGTGCAGATGAACCATACAGTGCAATGACGGATGTACAGCTTGGAGCAATTCTTCTATAAGGCCAGCTTACTGGAGTATGTTCTTACCTCAGTGGTGTCCTCACTAACCCACATCCCTGAGTAGCAATTCAAAGAACAGTGTTTATTTGCTTATCCATTTGCTTGCTTCTCTCTCTAAATATCAGCATCAGATTTTACTTGCATATTTCTATCTTTACTGAAGTTCACTGGACAACCTACGTGTCCAAAATTCAGCATCTCTGTAACTACGTTCAATAATACTATGGCCACTATCTTACTCACAATACAAAATCAAAAATGTAGAAATTATAGTTTATTGTAGTGTGCTAACCTTATATTCCTTGACTGAAGGTAGATATTCTCATGTCAAATAAGAGAATTAAACTTTTTTCCTTCTTCCCAACAGTGACGAATTTGGTGCTGTATTTAAATTAAGCCATCTGTTTGCTTTTTGGAGTGACTGGACTGCTTGTGAGTAATGAGCTTGAAATCTGATTGGTGATACGTGATAATGAATGATACCAATAATAATAAAAAGATGCTTCAGAAGCATTTAAAAGATGATCACCCTATATGATCATTATCATTCTGTCACTTGTTGGGTCTTTGGGGGCAAAAAAAAACCCATAAACACAACCACTGACAGCTGCTGCCACTCTGAATGTCAGGGAAAGAAAAGCTGGATTAAATTCCATCCCACATTTTTTATTTACCAGACTCAAGATCAAGAGATCTAAACACTTCTTGGTATGCAGGTTTATCTGGATCTTCATTTTGCAGCTGGGTGCCAGTAAGAATTTGAGGAACGCTACAACAACTAGCAAAGGTACAATACTGGCTGCACCTGAACATGTCTGTGTATTGCTGGGAGAAGTTGAACTGTCACAATGCTCAGTGAAATAAGCTGTGAAGAAAAGTAGGTGAATCATCACTTCATTTCTGTTGTGTTTCAGATCAAACTTCTGAAACATTTTAGTCCTGATAGTAGAGAGAATAGCACAAATTAGAATTCATAAATTGTTTTGACTAGAAAACTGTGTATGCAACTGAAATAAACTGGAGCATTTCCTATGTGACGTGGGACAAAATAAATGTATTCCACTTCTTCCCATCTTGCAGACAGAGAAGAAACAGGGCAAATTCAGAGTTAAGTTTAGAAACTGAAAAAGCTTTCAGGTGCTCAAATATACAAATCCTTACCATGATTTTTACATATGCCTTGCTGCCTAATTCCTATTGACTTTTTATTGAATGCCCTTAAATTTTGCCTCATGAGTTTAGAACTTCATATTTTGCAGCAAAGCAGATGTTTCTCTGAGGAAAGCATTTTCCTGCAAGTTTGTATTCTTTGATTTGCATAGATTTGGTAGGTATGTTTCAGAGCAGGTTGGGAGTGGGAGAAATGCACTGCTAATGTGAAGGTCCCACATTCAGCTGCAATGAGTTTTACTTCTGGGAAAGTCAGAAATGGTGAGTGGCTACTTTTTATTTAGTATGCTCTTGATAGCTTATGGCATGTGGGAGAATGTAGATGGGTCCCTATATGGCTAGAGCAGTGATCTAAGACCTGGTGGTCTACAAAGAGACCACTAAGAAAAAATGCTCAAAGTCATTTCTCCTTGGATAAATTAGGTACGTGTAGTCATTACAGAAGTTTGGAATGGAGAATCCTTGAGCCTTAGAAGTCCCTTGAGATTTACAGTAGATGTCTACAGCAAATAGGAACAGTTCTTATTGAGATAACCAGCTTTGCTAGTCCATTGTCATATCCAGTCTGACTAGAAGGGGAAACGAATTCATAAAGGAACATTGCCCTACTGTGTCTTCCAAAAGACGCAAACCACAGAGGACCTTTTCAAAGACATCACTGATGGGACTTCCTAGGAATTGAGAACTTCCATCTTTTCTCCTGGGGTGTCTCACACTGGGACAACTCATAGAAGAGCAATCAGAGAACACAACCATTTGAGTAGTTTTCAGAGTCATATAAATCCAAGATGCTTCAGGCTCTACATTACATGCCCAGACTTTTGGATATCCGGGTTGTTTTGCTTATGACATGGTACTGTTAAAGCAGTAAGTATAGAATAGAATCGAAAACTGCCAGTCCATAACCATGTTAAGGACATCCGTGTTGTTAGCTCCTTGGACAGTTTCTGTTCCAACGAGGATATGGGGCTACAGTTGCTTCTCTTTGCTGTCACTGACCTTGACAGCCTGCTTCCATATTGTTCTTTATTTTCTACAGTAGAGACGATGTGAAAATTCAAACTCACTCAAATGAAACTGGCCGTGACTTTTCTTTTTGGTGATTCTGTGTTTATAAGTACCTGTCCTCCCACCTATTCTGTCCCTGAACAGTAACAGAGCAGTGCAAACAGAGTTATTATTTCCAGGCATTCTTCACAGCAAAGTACAGAAAGGCAGTAAGGGCTGTGCTTGCTTTTCTCTGCACCACAAAGCCCAGATGGCCAGCTGGGTATGCAGATAAAGCTCTGAATTTCCTAAAAAGGCATCTCAGCTAGTGCTGTCTGCATGCTGGGACACTTAGGGAGGAATTCTTCCCAAATCCTTCCCTAGGACAATAGGTCTCAACACTGCTCTCTGCCTGTGCTTATTCCTCACTCCCACAATAGCCCAGTGTGATTAATCAGTGTTGCTCCTGCAGCCAAAGGTGTGGGGAGCAGTAGGGGAGGACAGAAAGGAAATTATACTGCAGTTCCAAACAGTACCAAATCTTGCATTAAACATCTAGACAATAGATTCCATTCTTGAGCAGTGTTTGAAAAATAACAGATTTTTCTTTTTTTCCTTTTTTAATTCTTACTGATTAAAGTGGAATCTGCAGTTTATTTGTTTTGTGGTGGTGTTTTGTTTTTTTTCTTCTCCAAGGTACATCAACTACTTAAGGGAACATTTCACCATAAAGAAAAGGCTGATTCACTGCATTTCTCCTGAGTACAGATTGTTGACTTCTCCCACACAGTCTTCATAAATTAAGAAAGAAAGATGAAAAGCCCCACAATATATGTTTGTGATTGTTCCTGGATTAGAGTAGTTAAGTTGGTTCTCAAGTCTCCAGTCTTTATCTCTAACACAAAACACAACGAATAAATAAAACCTAAATATTTAGGTGCTTCAAAGTAGCTGTCAAGCCATGGCACAGTTTAAATAGGAGATGCAGTGAGTCCAGCATCAGAGATTCACCTTCCTTTCGTAGAGTTTGAAGCTACTAAGAACCTTCATGTCTTGGGATTTGTTCCTCAGCTCTTATACAAAGACATGGGAAAGTGAGACTGTGCTATACTACGAAGATCAAGTGGACTGAGCACTGATCAGCTTTAACTTACTGACTTCTCTCAAACAAGAGTTTAACTGTCTGTGAAAATGAAAACAAGGTTATCCACAAAAAAATCCAGTCTCCTAAATGCAATCTGCAAGAAGAAGAGAAGGAGAAGACTGGGCATCCAAAGTTTTTTTTTCCCTTCCCAACATTTGCTTTTTCTACACAGTGTATATTCAGTACAGGAAAACAGCTTGTAAAAGTAAAACTTGCCTGAAATGAGATTTGGTTCCATATTTCAGACTACAAGTGAAATGTCAGAAGTAATTCATTCAGGAGGTGGCAGGAACCCTCCAGGGTGGTTCAGCCCTCAGTTAGAGTAATAAATAAATAATCCCATAAGCTTTTTGTATTTTTTAACTACAGGCAACATGAGAAGGTTACCAGAAAGTTGCCACTGCAGGCACAAAGTGCATCCTTTCCCGGTTTCTTTAGTAAATTGCATTATTCTGTAGTAAACTGTGCTGTGATTCTGTCAACAATCACTTTGAATAATTTCTTCAGTCTTAAAAATATTCAATCCTGTTTCTCTTCTATAGAAAAATAAAGATAGTGGAAGGAAAACATAAGTTCATGATAAAATCTAACTTTCTTAATCATACAAGGGAAGTCTGTCTGCATTAGAGTATCTATGCACTCTTAGCCTTCAAGTCTGTTGAGCTTTTTACTAGGGAAGAGAAGAAATGTCACTACCTTTTCAACTTGTAATGGCACACATGCTAGAGAGAGGGATACATAACCAGTGAGATGAAATTTCCACAGTTTTTAACAAGGAACAAGGTTCAAGGCCTCATCTCATGAAACTACAAAGATTCTAATAATCAGATTGTCAGCAGGAATAGAGCCTTAAAATATTTTGAACAATCTTCACAGCGTGAGCTGATACAGGAACTTGCAGCAAGGGAAAAAGATCTATTCATATTTGCTTCTGCAGTGAGCAGGGGACACATGGGCAATACAGTTTCTTTCTAGAAATAAGAGAAACTAAGATTTGGGTTTGTTGAGTTCAGTCCCAACAGGCAGAGAGAAAGAAAAGGAATGTCTTCTAACTTCCCTTCCTTCAAGATTTTCACTTTTTCCTGTCCAGTTCCATGCTCCTTTTTTTTTTTTTTTTCTTTTTTCTTTTTCTTTTTTTTCCCTCCTCTTCCTTCTTGACCCAGAGAAACTTTCCTCCTTTAATCTGGGTAGGATTGGCAAAGAGATAATCATTGGAAATACAGCCTTTTTGTTTGCAGTTTTAGTGCCAAGGAAATATCTGTAGGGAAAGTTGCTCCAAGGAAAAACATGTGCTTGCTGCTCTATGAGAGAAGTTCAATTAGGGAGGGAGCTAGTGGAGAACAATAAATATAGACAATGAACAGGGAGCACAGGTGGCCAATCTAGGTAATTTTTTGTCAAAAAAAAATACCCAACCCGTTGATCTCATTCTCCCCAGTAAAGAAATATCTTACTACACAGATGCATTCTAGTTGATATTTAATATGCTTTTTACTTTCTCTTTATTGTGCCTCTGCCATAGTCAGCACTTAAAATGTATGGCATCCCTGAAATGATGCAGCTCTTCAACAGTTTTCATTTCCACTTTATTGTTTTGCATGGAAAAAAAAAAAAAAATTAGGAACTCTAAAATAGACACTAACCTACTCTTTGCTTAGAAGCTGAAAATCCAATCTCGTTAGTTGTTCTTATTTAATTAATAATGTACTTTTAGAGATGAGAATAAATGAAAAGTGAATACTTAAGAATCACAGAATCACAGAATCACCCGGGTTGGAAGGGACCTCAAGGATCATGTAGTTCCAACCCCCCTGCCTAGCAGGGCCACCAAACATACACATTCAGATTAGGTTGCCCAGGACCCCGTCCAACCTGGCCTTAAACACATCCAAGGACGGGGCATCCACAACCTCCCTGGGCATCCCGTTCCAGGGCCTAACCACTCTCCTTGTAAAGAACTTCCCCCTAACATCCAACCTAAATCTTCCCTCCCTCAACTTGGATCCATTTCCCCTAGTCCTGCTGTTGTCAGCCCTTTTG
>NW_024885284.1:0-12811 GCF_019232065.1 Centrocercus urophasianus | reverse complement strand
CATTTTACTGTGTTTCTCAAGCGGAGTTCAATTAACTAGGACCACCAATCACAGAAGACCCTGAAAGTAACTCAGATTTTGTTCAACAGGACTCCAGAAGAGCCAAAAAAGTCCCAGAAGGGACTGATCGCAGAATACAGGGAGGGTTTCGGTTGGTTCCGCCATCCAGGGAGCCCCGGGATAACGGAGCAGTCCGGCAGCTGTCGCGAGAGCGGCTGACGTGATGCGAGCGTTGCCAGGGCAACGGCGGGAGATTTGAACGGGCACGAACCCAGAAGAAGCCCTTGATCACCAAGATTTGCTGCTTTGGAGCTGTCCCGGGCAGAACCGCAGCGAATGATCGCGAGGTACAGGGAGGGGGTCGGTCTGCTCCTTCATCCAGGGAGCCCCGAGATAGCGGAGCAGCCTGGCAGCTCTAGCGAGAGCAGCTGACGAGGCGTGAGGGTTGCCAGGGCAACGTCTCTGCATCCACGCCCCCTTACCTAGAAAAAGCCTCCGGGAGGGCAGCGATTGTTGGGAGGAGTTAGAGAGTGTGAAGCATGTGGGCCGGTCAAACGTGGAGACACCGTAAGCCACCCATTTACGGGACAACGCATTTAGAAAGGTTGTTTTTAAAGTAAAGAGAGTAATAGGTGTGGGGCACTTGTTAACGGCCTGGTAATGGGGCAAGGGTGGTGCCAGCATTACTGCCAGGGCAGGGCTGATCAGTCACACCCTGTTAAAGTAACACAGTAACCCCAGGCAACCCTACAGCCTTGGGGAGTGTCTGGAAAGCTGCCTGATGGCAAGAGACCTTGGTGTACTGATGGACAGTTGGCTAAATATGAGCCAGCACAGGATCCTGGCTTGTATCAGGAATGGTGCAGTGAACAGGAATAGAGAATTAATCCTGCCCCTATACTCAACATCGGTGAGGCCTCACCTTGAGTACTGTGTTCAGTTTTGGACACCTCAGTACAGAAAAGAAATCAAAGTGCTGGACAGGTCCAAAGAAGGGCAATAAGGCTTGTGAAGGGCTTGGAGAATATGCCCTATGAGAAGCAACTCAAGGAACTGGGGCTGTTTAGCCTGGGGAAAGGGAGTCTGAGGGGAGAGCGTATTGCTCTCTTCCAATACCTGAAAGGTGCTTACAGCGAGAGCGGGGTTGGTCTCTTCTCACTGGTGACAGGTGACAGAACAAGGGGAAATGGCCTCAAGTTGTGCCAGGGGAGGTTTAGGTTGGATATCAGGAAAAACTTATTTACAGAAAGGGTTGTTAAGCACTGCAATAGGCTCCCCAGGGAGCTGGTTGAGTCACCATCCCTGAATGTGTTTAAAAACCATTTGGATGTAGTGCTCAGGGACACATTTGCCAGAGGGTTGTTAGTTAAGGTAGTATGGTTGGGTCGTGGTTGGACTTGATGATCTTTAAGGTCTTTTCTAACCTGACTGATTCTGTCTGTGAGAGATTGGCTGGCATCTAAAGGTTTAAATTACACATCTGATTTCCTATTCCCAGGAATTTCTGGATTATACAACACCTTCCATTTGCAGCTGTTAACCTTTTCCTTTGCACTGGTTTAGTAGATTTAAAAAAAAAAAAAAAAAAAAAAAAAAAAAAAAAAAAAAAAAAAGGGATTTCCTGACATTTTAAAATCTTAAAATACACTTTCATTTCACTTCCAAAAAGTTATGAAATAGCTTCCTGTGCAGCATATGCTTTTTGAAAGTGGAGCCACAGTCTAAAAGTCAAAGGAACATTATTATGTGGGAAGCCTGACATACTTGCTAAGCAGATGTCCGTACCTAGGAACTTATGTCTCATTTCTTACATCTAGAAGAAGAATAGGTTGTAAATATAAGCATATGAGATCTTATATGAATACCATCCACAGTGTATTATAAAAGAAAGCTCAAGAGATGAGTAACTGGATGATGTTCTTTACTGGTAATTTATGTAGTACCCTTTCCATAGCATGGAAACATGTTAAATATTTCATAAACCTCAGCTCACTGCATATATTCTTAGAGAAGGACATAACTCCTTTCATGGCACATGATCAGAAAATATTGAAAATACTACTGTGAATAGCCACTGAAAAAGCTTGAGCTCATGCTTGACTTAAGAATGCTGCTTTCATTATGGTGACTTACTTATTTTCGGGTCACCTGTTTTCCAGAAGGCCTGCAGAAATGTTCTACATCTGATTTTTTTTATTTATTTGGTTTTTTTTTTGTGTTTTTTTGTTTGTTTGTTTGTTTGTTTGTTTTTTTGGGGGGGGAAGCAATGTCTATGGGTAAGTTCCCTCAAAAAACTCCAAGATCCCCACTGCAGTCACATGTTACTTTTCTTTATGAAATGATTATTCTCTGTCTTCTTCTGCCATGCAGAGAAAGAAAGGTTTTAAGATTTTAATTCCAGACTTCTGGAAGCTGTTGTGATTCTGTTTAGTCACTCTAGGGAATGATCTCAGTTACATAATGTTTGCTTCTTATCTCACAGGACACAAACCTCAGGTTTGGAAGCATAGATGATATGTTTGAGGAGAATCTGCCATTTCTCTCATACAGTAGTGAAACAACATAATAAAAGGGAGAAAGGGAAGACCTTTTCTTATATAGTCATAGCACTGTCTAATTTGTGACGATATTCTTTCCTATGCTCAATTGCTCTCTAGCAGGAAAAGGCACAAACTTTGGGGCTTTTCCATCTTTTCTTTTACTGATTACAGTTCTGTTGCTATGCATATGATGGGAAATATCCTG
Source organism: Centrocercus urophasianus (assembly GCF_019232065.1). Classification (NCBI taxonomy): domain Eukaryota; kingdom Metazoa; phylum Chordata; class Aves; order Galliformes; family Phasianidae; genus Centrocercus; species Centrocercus urophasianus. The sequence continues at coordinate 10,066 of NW_024885284.1, read as the reverse complement.
AGTTAGCACTGTACTAGCTAATTCAGGTATAGGTTGCAGAGAAAATGTTGGGCTTAATGAAAGATTAAAAACTGATGAAGCAAATTGTATGTGTGTAGTTAGGTTTTGCTGAGCCCCATACTGTTACCATTCTATTGACTGTAGGCTATATAGCTTTAACTTAATTTTGTTGTATCTGTAATATATAAACATAGCTTAATGGAATATAGGTGGCTGTTGTTAGGAATCACATTTTGGATAAGAAAAAAAAGTAATTTATTTCTTTTAACAGGGAAAATTGTATCACCATGTGTTCAGAGCAAAGATAATACAAACCACTACAAAGATTTTTATTCCTTGTCAAGGCAAGAATGGGAAATTTTAATGGATTTTGGTTCACAGCTGATTTTATAACCTATCATATTAAATGTCATCATATTCACATGACCTGGCTTTACGTAACAGAGTTATAATAGCTCAACTGAGCACAGAACCTGCATTTTGCTGTAGCAGTTGATGTTTAGTCCAACCCAATATTAATTACTCTGAGCAGGTTTTAAATTTTCTTGTTTCTGTGAAATTAAAAGTAGTTTTCTTCACATTAAAAGGATCTGGTATCTATATGCTATACACCAAAGTGACCCTTTAACTGAGGCCATGGTGAAATTTGCTCCTGGAACATTGTTTTAATTTTTAGCTGTATTTAGTAAATAAGATCTTTGAATCCCTCTGTCAGTACCACATAATAACTGCTTAATTAGTTACCCAGTTACAATAAGATACGACAAAAAGTAAAGGTCTCAAAGATACGATGTTCCTGTACATTTTGTAAAGACTGAGGGTTAGAGAGTAGAGAAGGATCCAGATTGGTGCCAGTAGGGGTGGAGCTACAGGTGATCAACTTGCCCTGCTAAAGCACCCATCAGCGCTCCTTCACTAAGCAGTCAGTTTGTGGGTGGGTCTAAACCCACCACAGCAAGTACTTTTACCTCATGTGACAGACAAACAGATATCCCTACTGTAGTGCAGGGCCCAAGGGTCCTGAGCACAACAATCAAACTGCAGTCACACCAGCACTGCGTACAAGGGCGCAATCACTTCCCTAACCCTGCTGTCCACGCTATTTCTGATTCAAGACAGTCTGACATTGTTGGCCCTCTTGGCAACCTGAGCCCACTGCTGGCTCATGCTCAGCCAGCCGTCAACCAGCACCTCCAGATCTATTTCTGCCAGACTTGACAGCCTCTCTTCCCCAAGCCAGTACTGCTGTGAGGAATTGTTGGGACAGAAGTGCAGCACTGAGTCTTGTTGGAGAACACGGAACTGGACATGACTCATAGATCTGGCCTATCCAGATCCTTCTGAGGATCCTTCCTGACCCCCAGCATATCAGCAATGCTGCCTAAATTAGTATAATCCACAGATTTATTGAGAAAGGACTCAATATACTATTGTCCACATTGATAAAAATATTAAGCAAAAGTAGCTGCAGTGCAGAGCCCTGGGGAATGTGACTGGTGAACATTTACCCGGAAAACTGTACATCTGTCCCAGCTATGAGAAGCCTGTTTCTCCAGAATGCCATGAGGAACGGTGTTGAATGCCTTACTAAAGCTGAGATAGACAACACAGCCTTTTCCTCACTTTTTTTTTTTTTTGCCTCCATGAATTTCTCATGGAAACTTTGCAGTGTACATAGCTCAACAAACTGTTCATACTGATACATTGCAGAATGTCTTTGGATGACCACAGGAGCTGCACTAGTTCTAGTTCTAGTCTAATCATTTTCACATGCTTACTGTTCTTCCACTGGTCAAAAATGCTGCATCACTGCACATCTTTATCCTCACAATTTAATAAGCAAATACAAGCGAACACTGAAAATTAAGGTAGGTTTAAAAGGGATGATTTTCCCTACCATACTTTTTCAAGACAACGCTCAGACTAAGTTTCATTCTAAATGATTAAATAGTTATGTGCATGATCTACACAGTAGGTTGGACAGCAAGTGACATTAAGGTCTTATCACTGAGGCATAATATTATTAATATGTGCAGAACATGATGTCTGACAGAGAACATTAACCACAGTTGGAGAGTACGAGAGGCCTTTCAGAGAGGAAGTATTTTAACAAATGTTCTTATTGAATACTAAAGTGAAAAATAAGTCTGGGCACTCAAGTCAATGAGAAAAAGATTTTTAAAAAAGTGTAAAAAAGTCTAAGTCTACCATTTTCCTCACATTATATGGCAAAGTACATGCATAGAAATTGGAAACTACATATTCTAAATGTTAACCTCAGTTATCAGGAGCTGCTTGGATCTAGTAAAGCACTTTTTCTTCTTATAGGTGCTCTTGACTTAACATCCACTGTCATTAATAAACATACCTAAAGCCTTGGAAAGAGCTTCAGGCTAAACGAAGGGTTGCATTCATGTTCATCAGACATACCTCTCCCCTCTTGCTTTAAAATCCCTGCTAGAGAACAAATCAAGGAAAGGAGGGGAAAAAAAAGAAAGAAAAAGGAGAAAAAAAAGAAGAAATAGAGGGAGAAGGACCAATGAAATCTGGTCAGGCCATCTGATACTGCATGCAATGTTTTCTTTTCTGGTCTCGCATGAGTAATCTTAAGAACTTGGAGTTTAGGTAACACAAGTTGTCTAACAAAAGTACAGTTACTTATGAATAATTTGGATTTCAGTGTGTATGTGAAGAAAATTGCTCAACACAAGGCTTTCTGTACTAAAGCCATCTGTGATTCACAGTATCATCAAGCATGATATTGGGTCATTGTGTAAAAGCAGCAGTGCATGAAGGGCCATGGAAATGGCATATGAAAAGACACTTCAGGATGCCCTGTAAAGTTCTTGGAAATGGTAATCATATGGTGTTTGAGGAACAGTGATTTGTTTACACATCTGGCTGGCACTGCAATCAGATGTCTCTTCCATCCATGCCATAGTTTGGGTGAGATTTTAGTGCAGCATACAGATGCTATTAGCGCAAGTCTTTTACTTGGGTATGAGAAAGATATGAGTCATGCAGCCTTTACAAAAGAGAGTAGATGAGCTGTTGATGATACACTAACATTTATGCTGTGTGTGTGATATGTATCCCAGTTCAAAAAAAAAAAAAGAAAAAGCTGATTTGGCTTGGTAGAGTGCCCTTAAATACTATGTTGTACAGTTTTTCGTAGTCGTGTCTGCCCATTAGCTTTCATAGATGAATTCTGTAGCCCGTTAAAATTACATATAATATTCAATGATTTCTGTATCTCCAAATTTAATCTTGTAAGTTCTCAAGCATTGCAGAGATATTAAACAGATTTGAAACCTGAAATAGATTTTCTACACAAAAAGAATAATTTGCATATAAATAAATATTGTTTTCTTCTTCCATAGCCTCTTTCACATGAATTTGAAGAATGCAGTGAGACTGCATAAATATATTCATGAAAGTTTGACTGCAGATTATATAAAGATTCCTCCATTTTGACATAAATCAAATTAATCCTCTTTGAATCTTCACTGAAATGATGATGCTAGGCTAAATAAATCTCTTTGAATTCTCATTAACGGTTAGTACAGTGGATTCTTTGACTGGTTCATTAGCATGCTTGGTGGCATATGCTTAAAAAGGAGGAAAAAAAAAGAGAACTATACAACTTAATGTAGAATAGAACAAAGATGTAGATTTCAGCCTTTGCCTTTTCCATATTGCAAAGTACATAGAATAATGATCTAACTTCAGCAGCACATAAGGTTCCTCTGAATTGCCATTCAAATTGTTTCTTAACTTTAACATAGCATAAATTAATCAGTCAGTTGCATATAGATTTTCACTGTTCAAACACAAAACTGCAGAGAAAGAAAGCTTTAAAATATCTGCAATATAACATTAACAAAACAGATATAATCAAATAAATTTGCTACTTCATAATGGCAAAACATGCTAATTCAGCTCCAATGGTTCTTAGAAAGTAGAAGAACAGTGAAAAAAGAAAAAAAGATTAAAACAGGCCTTTTTTCTATGAAAATCTCAGTGATGATGGGAAATTCTTGTCCAGTTCCTCGTCAGACACACAGATAAGCTATAGCTATTACCTACTAAAGAAAATGTGTAATCTGGATAAAGCACTGCTATATTTAATAGTCAGTCATCCACTGTCAAAATGCATAACTTGATGGAATACTACTCTGTGTAACAGAATTTAGAAGAAACAAATGTACAAGATTTTAAAGAAAACTGAACAATCAACGGCCATTTTACATGTTCTGTGCCAGCAATACCAGAGCTGCACAAAGCTCTTTTCATTCTGTTTCCATGATCTAATAGTGCTCCACAAAACAAGTTTATTTCCTTGTCTTGTGTCAAAGGAGGGTGGGATTTCTGAGAGGTCCCTGTTTACACAAAGACCTTGTACAGCCTAAATTAGTACACATGATTGGATGTGATGGGGTTCACCCCATTAGGCAGAGCCACAGGCATCAAGCTCTCTGGTTGCTGTTTTAGGAGAACAGGATACTGTATTATTTAAACCATCATTAATATGTTCCACGTTAAGCATAATGCCTGCTGTCATGTTTCTTGGATTTCACATGCTAATCAAAGTAGCTGCTTCTTATTACATAACTGTACTGCAGTGTAATCCTAAAGGCTACTTCAGGATGTTTCTTACAGCTTCCCATTACTTATGTAACATCCCAGAAAACTGCTCCAATGTCTAGAGAAGGGGAAGATTTATCAGCTCCTCTCAGCCCAAATGGAGGAAAACTTCTGATTGTATGTGTATCTCCACAGAAAACATGAATCCTTAAAATTCACATGGCAGATAAACTTGTGTTGTTCCTCTTAATAGTACATTGAAAAACCGTTGCTATTGTTTTCTTTTTGTGATAACCAGAAGACTCCCCGTCCTCCCAGTTCACAAGAGCGATGCCATAAGTGATCTTCTTTGATGGGGCTGGCATCCAGCTCCTTTTCCTTCTGGAGATACATGTTCTTGCTCAGCTCCTTCTGTCCACTCCTACTTCAAACACTTTTTGTGCTAGTTACATTGGAAGCTGCTATAAGAATCCTAGAATAACTGGATGAAAGTTTTATTTCACAGATCTTTTCAATCCCAATAGATTCTGAAAGTTATGTAATAGAGGAGTTCATTTCTTCTTCTCCTTTTTTTTTGTCCTTACCTTGGGGAAAAGTGAGGAACAGCAGCCTCACCTAGGGGAAGTGTGAGCAGTGCATCAGGCCTTGTGGAAAGAAAAAGGAAGCAGTAGATCATCTCAGCAAGAGCATTAAGTTTTGGCGTCTTTCCCTGACACCACCCTCGCTATCCCAGCCTCCTCTGCCCCTCCCACACTCACACATCTAAAAAGCAGATGGAAAATATTCTGCCAGAAGACGTTGAAACACAGTGTTAGAAAGTTACTCTCTTCAGGCTGGGGAAAGTGATAGAGAACTCTGGCAAGCAAATTAAGTTATTCATAGTCAATGGCATTTTGGAAGGAAAAGCAGGAAGGAAGTAGGAGAAGTTATAGGGATTGTACAAGAACCATCTGGGACATTAGAAACAGATGCTCTTCAGCTAGCTACACTTCAGAGAGAGACCTATGTGGCTAATACTGGGTGAAGGAGGCATTACTGGTCTTCCCAGTTTGTTTTCAGAACTGAGCATACTCTAACACTGCCATGACATTAGGAATATAACAGTGTCACTGTTGCAAAATGTAACTTCCACAAACAGATTTTATGATGATCAGATCCTGAAGGTCCTTATTTTACCCAATTTCATGGGTTTTTTTTATACATCTTAGAAAGTCCATGAGACCCCACTCTCACAAGAACTAAGCTCTCTACAGTCAAAATGGAAGGTGTCTTTTCTTGATATGACTCATACTGAAAACTGCATTGCATATTTTGGAAAAATGGGATATCCTCAGTTGGGAGGGACCCATAAAGATCGTTGAGTCCAACTGCTAGCTCAACACAGGAGCAGCCAAACTGCAAACTACATGTCTGTGAACACTGCCCAAAAACTCCTTGAACTCAAGGCTCAGGGCAGCGACTACTGTCCTGGGAAGACTGTGTGCCAGGGCCCAGCCACTTTCCAGTAGGGAATCTTACCCTACCAGCCAACCTGACCCTTCCTTGGGGTCCTGTTGCTGTTAGAGAGCTCAGTGCTGCCCCTCTGCTCCCTGTGAGGAGCTGCAGCCACCATGAGGCCCTCAGCTGCTATGCTCTGAGCTGAGCAAACCTAGGGACTCCAGACACTTTATAACAACTTATAGAAATTAATCCAATTCTATCCACTAACTCTTGCACAGGAAAAGAAGGAAGAATAAGAATGAAGAACCATGTGTGAGGGAAAACAGATGCAGCAATGTTCTTGTGAACATACTGAGATACCATGGTGACAAGCACAGGAGGTCAACCTGGAAAGGGTATTTTCTTTTTGTTATTTCTTTCGCGTTTTAGACGTATGAAGTAGGCAAACATCTAATGTATTTTCCATTAATTAACAAATACATTCTACCATGTATGTTTTATACCAAAGATAAAATAGAGATTGAATTTGTCCACATGAATATATAGATGTACAGAGATGTACACACACAGATACTAGAAAAATCAAGCAAAAGCATCTCTTCTTTCCATCCTATCACAATATTTTGAATTTGACTCCATTAACAGTCATATTTTTACTGCCCAGAATTACAATGCACTAGCACTAGCACTGTAGTTAGATCAGAATAAATACAAAAATCAACACTGTACAAAATTCATCAGAAGCATTTACATTTATATTTTTCCTCTCTGTTTCCAAAAACAGCACAATCTGCTATGGACTTTCTTGTCCAGCCTATGGAAATAAATTATACGACACATGTTGTAGAAATAGTCCAAGCATTGTAATTTTCCCATCATTGCAGTCTGACATTGCAGGAAAATCACTTTTTGTTGGAATTTACAGATAAAATAGCACCTGCTACAGTAACCTCAGGACCTGAAGGAATTGTTACACAATTAATCCTTATGATTCTTACTGTAGAAATCAGTGAAGTGCATCAGTGTCCTGCAGCATATTGTCTCACATTGTTTTCAGCATGCAAATATTTAAGGCCAGAGATCAGACTTTTGGTTATAAATCACATGGGAAATATTGTATAAAATGAAAAGAAAGAAAGAAAAGTAATAAAAAAGAAAATAGTAACCAACATAAAGAACCAGAAAGGAATCAGTATAGAAAAGATAAATGGATGCCGGAAGGAATGTTAGGCATGTCTGCCTGTGTGTAGATAAACAGTGACTAGATTTCTTGCTTAAACTTTTTTTACTTTTCTTTCTAAGTATTTGCCTGAGGCACACCAAGTTTTTCTCAAGACTGATTGTAATAAATGTATTTGTCTTGAATGTGTGTGTTTCTTGAGCCAGAAGTGCACTTGCAGCCCAGAAGACCAACTGAATCCTCTGCTGCATCAAGAGAGGAGTGGCTAGCAGGGAGAGCAGGTAACTCTCCCCCTTCATTCTGCCCTCATGAGACCTAATTTGGAATACTGTGTCCAGGCCTGGGGCCTTAAAAACCAGAAGGTTTATGAATCAGTTGGAGTGGGTCCTGGGGAGGGCCACAAAGATGATCAGAGGGCTGGAGTGCCTCTCTGACACAGAAAGTTTGAGGGAGCTGGAGACACAGAAAGATTCAGCCTGGAGAAGAGAACCTCCTTTCAGCCTTCCTGTACTTAAAGAGAAAAAAAACAGAACAGAATCTCTAAAAACTGCCTAAATATTTTCCATATACATTTAATACAAATCCTAAATAATCATTTTGTGAAGGAATAAATAATATATTTAACACTGAAAAATTACTAAGTCCACAAGGATTTGAAGTAAGAATAGTTTTGTCATGTGACTGCAATTAGATATTAATATAGGACTAAGCATCCTAATAATCTTTTTAGATGAGTACTTGGAAAATGGAAGTCACTTATTTTTTTTTTTTTTTTAATGAAACTTCAAGTGCTAGATTGTCCATTCTATTAAAACAATTTTAGTGCTTACACAAATAAGCAGACATGCAGCATTCAAGCCTAGCTTATAAGCTGAATTAAAGTTATATTATGTGATTAGTAGAAGGTATTTATAAATCCCATTAATTCTTAATCTGTATGCACATCTAGTGTCACTATTGACAATTCATGCTTGGAACTTGTGAAGCAGTCTTTCATCATGCTAGAACATGACTGCCATTCTCTGTGCAGAGAACACTGCAGACTCAATCTTTGAACATGTTAATATTATTCACTTTCCCTCAAAAATGTAATTTTCAGCTAACTAGCATAAATTGCTTATAATGTTTGCAGTAGCATTATTTTGCATAGGGGTAAACAGAAACATCTAGGTAGATTTCCCAACTAGACTTCATCCACAGGAGATAAAAAGGACAGATCTGTGCTTTTGCTTTCCACTTGCCAAAACTAGTTATTTTCAAAATCATTCCCATGAGAAATAAAAAGAAATTCTACCAAGCTGTGACAGGCAGATTGGCCTCAAGGGAAAGAACTTTGGGAGATGGTGCTCAAGACAAAGCTAGACATAAAAATCTGTTGAGGGTTAAAGGAAAAAAATTGCTTCGGGCAAAAAAACAGGATAAAGAGATGGTCCATGTACTTAGGACGCCCAGAGCAGGTGCTTGTAGAAGAGGCTGAGTAAGAATTTATAATTGAACACCTCTTCTTACATCACACCAAGCGGTCTCATATGCACTAACATTTTTTTATTACATGAATAGCAGAAGGCAGCAGCCCCATTCCAGGCAACACCAGCCCCACAATATCACGAACAAATAATAAGAGGCAGAAAAAAGCTCCAGAAATCACCCTAAAGCTACCAAAGGCTTGTCACAAAACAAATAGGAGTGGCTGTATTCCAGAGTGAACTTGGTGTCATGGCAACCTAGAACGAAGACCAGAAGGGAAGTTGCACTGGAAATTTCAACACACAGCTGAAGAAATAACTGGAAAAAAAGTAATCTAAAAACAAGGGCCATGCAGGTGAAAACAGCAAATGGAAGCAGGGAAGATGGCTGCACCTCTATTCCTTCCCATCTACCTTGGAGATGGCCATCTCAGCAATATGGAAAAAAAGACGGACACAGGTCTATACTCAGCCCTGAAACTCTTTTAAATCCTCTCCATGCACAACACAGAAAAGGTATGTCAGAAACAGAGTGTAACATTTCAACAAACCCTGGTAGATCCCCCTGATGCCCCTGCTCTAAGCCCAGTGTTTCATCGTACTTTACTGATAATTTGGCCTGACTGCAGGTGCCGGCACTGGACCTGAAGTTTTCAGCAGATGGGCAAGCAGGTGAGCATGGCCACTTAGGGGTGGGCAGCACATGGAAGCAGGGCAGGTGGATGCTCCTTTATTCCTTCCCATCTGCCTTGCAGATGGGCTTCTGCTCAAGATGGATCCAGAGCAGAACATCCGCCTATCCACAGCCCTGTAAATACTCTCCATGCTCCCGAGGGAATAGGTATGTCAGACACTGCGTGTAACTTCTCTAGTCCTTGACAGTCCTTTGAGATCCCCAAGATGCCCCTGCCCTAAGCCCAACATTTCGTATGACAGTCCTGATCCTCTGGGCCCTGTGCAGGTGCTGGCACTGGACCTGAAGTTTTCAGCAGATGGGCAAGCAGGTGAGCATGGCCACTTAGGGGTGGGCAGCACATGGAAGCAGGGCAGGTGGCTGCTCCTTTATTCCTTCCCATCTGCCATGCAGATGCGCTTCTGCACAAGATGGAAATGGAGCAGGGCACATGCTTATCCACCACCCGGTAAATCGTCACCATGCTCGCCACAGAAAAGGTATGTCAGTCACAGAGTGTAACATTTTTAGTCCTTGACAGTCCTTGGTAGATGCCCCTGATGCCCCTGCTCTAAGCCCAGTATTTCATCGTACTTTTCTGATTCTTTGGCCTGACTGCAGGTGCTGGCAGAGGACCTGAAGTTTTCAGCAGATGGGCAAGCAGGTGAGCATGGCCACTTAGGGGTGGGCAGCACATGGAAGCAGGGCAGGTGGCTGCTCCTT
>NW_024885283.1:0-13567 GCF_019232065.1 Centrocercus urophasianus | reverse complement strand
AAAGGAAAGGAAAGGAAAGGAAAGGAAAGGAAAGGAAAGGAAAGGAAAGAAAAGAAAAGAAAAGAAAAGAAAAGAAAAGAAAAGAAAAGAAAAGAAAAAAGAAAAGAAAAGAAAACATTTGAGTCATAGAATCAAAGAATGGTAGAATGGCTTGGATTGAAAGAGGCTTCAGAGATTATTCATTTCCAACTCCATGACATAGGCAACTCCATTGCTATGCACCAGATCTGGCTGCTCAGGATCAACCCAACTTGGACTTGAATGCCTCCAGAGGAACACTCTCCTCCCTTCCCTGCTGCCACTCCCCTGCTGATGCAGCCCAGGATACAGCCATATGGGCTGCAGGCACACACTGCTGCCTCATGCCCAGCTTTCCGCACACCAGGAGTCCAAGCCCTTCTCCGCGGGTTTGCTCTCAAGTTGTTTATCTTCCAGACTGTAGACATATCTGGGATTACCCTGATCCAGGTTCAGTACCATGCACTTAGACTTGTTAAACATAATTAAGTTCTTGTGTGATCACTTTACAAGTGTGTCTAGGCCCCTCTTGATGTCACTCCTTCCTTCTGTTATGACAACTGCATCCCTCAGCTTGGTGTCATCAGCAGCCTTAGTGAGGGTGCCCTTGATTGCATCATATATGTCACTGATAAAGACATTGATAAAGATTAATGAGTACTTGTCCCAAGACAGGCACCTGGAGGACACCACTCATCACCGACCTCAACCTGGATGTAGAGCCACTGACAACAATCCTCTGGCCACCATCACTTCCATTATAGATGGACACTGTCAGGTACCTTTGGTGAAGCCATGCTGGCTGTCTCAGATCACCTGCTCATCTTGTATGTGCCTTGACATCTTTTTCAGGAGGATATGTCCCATGATCTTCTCAGGCACAGATGTGAGGCTCACCAGCCCGTAGTTCCCCAGGTCTTTCTTTGTCCCTCTCCTAAAAATGGGAGTGGTGTTTCCCTTTTTCCAGATACTGGGTGCTTTGCCTGATAGTAATGACCTTTCAAACATGGAGAGTGGCTTGGTAACCACATCAGCCACTTCCTTCAAGATGCTGGGATGCCTGTCGCCAGGCCCCATCAGCTTAAACAGGTCTCATAAGTCTCATATGATTCACTCTTCTTTTGCAGTGGGAGGGATTTTACTCACCCAGCCATCACTTAGAGGTTTAGAAATGTTAGTTTCAAGAAACTGACACAAGAAGCCTGGCTAGTAGTAAAGACTGAGGCAAAGAACTTATTGAGTACTTCAGCATCCTCCAGCTTTGTTGTAGCCATCTTTCCCTTCTCATTTATCAGAGGAGATATGCTCACTTTGGCCTGTCTCTTCTCACCAATGTACTTGTAAGTCCCTTCTTGTTAATGTTTACATCCCTTGCCAAGTTCAGCTCCATCTTTGTCTTTGCTTTCCTAATACCATCTCTGCAAATCCAGACAACATCCCCATATTTTTCCCAGGTGACATATCCTTGCTTCTACCGTCTGTACTCACCCTTGTTTTCCCTCAGCTTGACCAGCAGGTCCTTGCCAAACTGTGCCAGTTTCCTGTCTCCTCTATTTGTTTTCCTATATTTGGAGACAGAGAGCTCTTGTGCCCTAAGAAAGGCATCCTGAAAGTGCTGCCAACTCTGTCCACTCCTTTGTCTCTAAGGACAACTTCCCAGGAGGGAAGCTGTGAAAAGTTTCTATCTGCTTTCTCTTGGATTTTCACTGCAGATTGGAATAGTTTGAAGAGAAGTACTCAGTTTACTTCCATTAAGATTTAAGTTGTATTATCTTTTCATTCTACAGAGGCCACTTGCATGATCTCGTATGCAATCTTCACATAGTTGCAAAAATGAATTCTGCCTACTGATTGTCTGTTACATTTATTTGAGTCTGGGTGCCAGAAACAGTATGCAAGTAACTTATCTTTTGTAAGCAAATTTCGATTGTGAGTTGCTGAGGTATCAGAGTGAAAGAAAATACTAATTCATAGATGCAACATATTTTTGATGACAACATTTTACATATAGAAAACACAGAGAAGAAAAAGTGAAGAGAAATCCTTTCAGCAACTCTGACATCATACTTTTTTGAATTTATTACAAGACAGTCTTGCAGAAAAAATATCTTCCAGTTCAAAACTCTCAGGCTGTTTCTGATTGTCCAGAAAAATTTTTGTCTAACCACTGAAAAATAGATATACTGTAAAGTTCATAGCATACTTGTACTGAAAGACTGAATGCAGAGCTGTTGTGGAAATGTTTTCTGTGTTTCTTATGGTAAAACATATCCATATTACAAGCGTAGAAATCTGATCCTTGCTTTCTACTGCTTCTAATTTTATTGCCAGAATGAGTGAAACATTTTTATTGCTGTTCAGGAATGTTACTGGACAGTGTTTCTACCCTTAGCAATGTTTAAAATTCACTGTTATGAACCCAAAAATAATTTCTCATTTATTTATAAATTAGAAATTACCTCAGGCTCAAATAATGAATAAGGACATCCAAAGGAGCGCTAGAAAAATGTGTGATATGTATCCACAAGCTCCCTTCAGCCTTGTTCCTTCTGTGAAATCTCTCCCTCTCTTTTCTCATGTTTTATACGAACTATTTACAATCAGAAAATTGGCCTTCACTGTCTTTCAATCTTCTGACATAAGCCAATATAAGCCCAAAATAAATGAGGGAGCAGAACTCAAGAACATCCAGGGACTTTGTGTATGTATCACCTATTTTGAAAGTTCAAAGTCTATTAAAAAGTTGTTCCTAAAAACAATTAAAAAAAAAAAAAAGATATAATGGAAGATATTAATAAAGGGAATGCAGATGCAAAAGAAGCTGCAAGTGTTATCTATAGGCAGGAACTTAGTCATAATCTGTGGTGGCCCTAAATTAAATTCTGGCTCCAATGCTGACCATTTTCCTGCAGTTTTGAGATTAAAATAAATGCAAATTCTTCCAAAGAAAAGAACCTTTTAACTGCCATTCACTGCTATCTTTTTCGTTGTTGTTATATAGGCTACTTCTGAAAAAACATCCAGAACATCATTAGTTTCTTGGTTGCTCTGATTTCCAGTCTTAGCAATTTTTATTTCAGAGTATTAACATATATGGATATAAAAGGGCAAACATTTCTAATGATGACTTGCTTGACTCATCAAATCAGTTTGTTTTCTTAATATAAATAGTGCAAGGGTTCTACAAGGTGCGTGACAGTTCTTCATGCACTTTGAACCAAAGTAAAGCCCATGGGGTTGTGATTGCTGTTTGTATTTAAGACAGCAAATGTACCAAACCAATAGATGGGCCTGAGAACACTTTTGTTGAATTTAAAAAAACAGATTTGGCAGCACAGGAGGATCCTGTGCCTAGATTTGAGATACAAAATCTCCTAGATTCTCACTAATAACCACATGGCTCTGCTTTAGGTGAATTACATTTTTCTGCATAAAAAATGCATTTCTGACATTGACCCACACCACCTCTGTCAACAGTGCATTTTTAAGAGTTACTGCAGACAAGATTTTTGAAGTGAAATAACGATGAAACCAATAAGAGATTGCAAAATTGTGTTCAGGAAGTTGGCTGTCTTTGGTATTTGGCATTGAACAAAATGACACTTATTTAATTGTAAAATACATTTCCTTAGAAATACATACTATTGATGCAGAGTTTACATAAAACATAATTTTTGCAATTTAAAATCACACATCTGATAGTTTTGAAGACTTAGCTTTGCAACTATACTGATAATTATCTACAAGCATTTTATATATAATACTTCTCAAATGAAACAATAAATTAATTAATTTTCTTGTGTTTTGTTTGATTACAATAAAGAGTGAAGACTGACACATATCATTTTGTCAGAACAGCTTGGATAATGCCTGGCTGAAGTTCAGTAACAGTACTTCTCTTTGTCTTTTCACTTGTATTGAAAGTTGTATGGATCCTCTGCTCGCTGATTGGAGGACTTTGAGAATTTTGTCAACCAAACTGGTTGAAATTATCTGACAAAAAACAGTGGATGAGAAAAGCACTAAAATTGAAACTGGGGACTGTGACAGAGAAATTAAATATATATATATATATATATTTGTAATTTTGAATATAAGAAAGAGGAAAAACAGTAATAGCATTTGCCATCCCAGATTTCCTCAGCATTGCACCAGTGTAATATTATATGCCTTAAGTCTGTATATCTTGAGATGTTTTAATAGAAAGTACAGTTGAATATTAAAAGCTATCTAGATACACGTGTCCATATAACTGTATATCTGACTACAGACACAAAGTGTATCTTTAGGCACATCCTTGGGTTAATTTGATAAAGCATCTTGATTTTGGCATATGCAACTTGATCAGCATTTTGCTACCAATTGCATAACCTGATGATACTTATTTTTATATTACTTTGAACCCAATTTTTTTAATTCTAGTATTTCTGACACACGTGGTTGAAGTCCCATTTTCATTTGGAGAAGCCATGAAAAGAGATCAGATATAGTAAAATATCAGATATAATCAGATATAGTCATTTGCTGCTGAGAGTAGCTTCTGAGCAGGTAAGTCTGCGCTGGCAAGGGACCGGGAGTAAAAAAGCCAGACAAAAAGCTCTTTTTAAGGCTTTTTTTAAGGCTTTTTTGAGGCTAGGAACAGCACTGTGCTTGTGCTGGGGAGCTGGCAGCTGTGCCATCAGGGGTGGAGCAGGCATATTAGAGGGACCTGCCACTTAAACACCTTAAACACCTGCCCTTAACCTTCACACCTGATAATAAGCTTTAAATAACTTCGATTACACAAAACACACGAGGTGAGTAACCATTGTTTCTGCTCACTGAGAAAGGGGAGGTTCAGAGAGTGAGAACAGCTCACGCTTCCTATAGGGTGCTACATCTGTGCACGTGGGATGTGAGTCTAGTGAGAATTGTAAGCTTCAGTCCCTCCTTAATCAGTAGACCAGCTTTTCTTGGCAGTCTCAGGCCACAGGCCAGAATATGGTCTCCACTAGACAGTGGACTTATTCTAAGAAGACTGTGGCAACCCAGATGGAGAGGTTGCCAAGAAATATCACTGTTCAGGTCTCTGGCTGCAGGGAGCGCCTGAGCCTGCTGCTGCCAAGGGAGAGTGGCAGGTATTCCACCTGTGTGAGGTGTGAGCAGGTGGACGAGTTGCTCAGTCTGGTGGTGGAACTAAAGGATGAGGTGCAGAGACTTAGGACCATCAGGGAGCATGAGTGGGAGATTGACTGGTGGAGTGATTCGCTGGCTTACCAGAGGGAAAGGTTCTGGGAAAATACCCCCAGAAAGGTGAGAGACCCCCTGGCCTGTCACAGTTGGACAGACCTGACTGATGAGGAAGGTAGGAAGAGAGTTCCTACTCGGTGTCACAAGAAACACCCCCGCCTGCCTAGCCCACTTCCCCAGCTCCCTCTAAGCAACAGGTTTCAGTTGCTGGAAGTTGAAGGGGAGATTAATGAAGAGGTGATGGAGGATCTGCCTAGGAGAGAGCCTACTGAGAGGCGATCACCCCCACGCCTTGAGACTGCCTCTGACAGGAAAGAAAGAAGGGTGGTTGTACCACTTCCTGAAGGGAGGTTGTGGTGAAGAGGGGTTTGGCTTCTTCTCCCAGACAACAAACAGGACCCAAGGAAATGGCTGCAAGTTGTACCAGAGGAGGTTTAGGTCAGACATGAGGAAAACTTTTTCTCTCAGAGGGTGGTCAGGCACTGGAATGGCTGCCCAGGGAGGTGGTGGAATTGCTGTCCCTGGCAGTGTTCAAGAGGCGCCTGGATGAGGAGCTGCAAGATCTGGTTTAGTAGCTTGTAGTAGCAGTGGCAATGAGGAGATGGTTGGACTGGCTGATCTTATAGGTCATTTCCAACCTTGTGATTCTATGATTCTATGAAAAAAAAAAAAAAATCCTGCAGTTTTGCATTTTGTAACATGATTCATATTGGTAGCCTGTTTTTTAGAGAGAAGAGATGAACACCACAGAAAATCTTTTTCAAAACCACTGGTAAACACTTCAAAGCAGTTTAGAAAAGTAAATCTGTAAAAATATGACTTAAAGTATTTGACTGAGAAAGGTAATTCCTAGCATTATCTTTTCTCCTTGTGTTAAATTACTGAACTTCCATAGATTAAGAAAGTATTAAATATTGCAATTCAAATTTCATTCCTAATTCTTAATACTCTTTAAAATTACAGTCTAAAAATTCAGCCCATAATCCTACCTTTACAACTTGACTCCCAGAATGAGATTCCCTAATAACAGTTAATCACTGACAAGCTTCTTACTTTGAAGCTGTTCAAGAACTTGAAATTTCAATGTATAGTTGTACGTTTCCCACCCTCATATAGATAAACATGTATACAGATAGGTACATATGCACGCATACATAAACACAAGAAGTAAAATTTGAATAAAACACCTTTTCTTGCCTCATGTCAAATTACCAGTCATATACGCCAGATTAGACTCACACCCTGAGTCAGTGGTTGTAACCAATTAGTTACTGGTGCAAATGCTATTCCTTTCATGTAGCAGCTAATTTTCATACTTTAAGTATAAAGAGGTCAAATTAGCCATATTGGAACCTAAAAATGAAATGTATTTAGGAATGGGATGGATGGAAAAAAGAACCATTCTTTAACTTACACTTTCTGGGCTTCAATATTAGGTGCTGAACCCCTTCCACCCTCTTCCAGCTGCAACCCAACTTTTGCATTACCTCTGGTTCTGTCCCAGAGCACAAGATCAGAGATTCACTACTTCAGACCATTTCTGAAAATTCTTCTCCAAGCACATGAAACTAATCAATTACAACAATTATTTTTAAAAGATATTAAAGAGAATCTACAGTATCTCCATGTTCATGAGCATCCCATCTCTTAAGTAGAAAAGAGACACCTTAGGATGTAGCAAGAATGGAAAATGACTGCAATTTTAAGTTACCAGAGAAATCTGGAGTGTTTATTTATTCTGTGGGGTTTTTTTTGTTTGTTTGTTTTTGGTATCTCTTTCAATTATCCTTAGCTCAGAGTTGTTGCTGATGGCTCTTTCTACACACATGACATTTCAGAGTATCTGGAAGATCCAATTCTTTCCAGACGCTTCAAATAGAATTTGTGTTTGCTTGTTTGTTGACTTTGGAAGAAAGCAGTAGAGAGGGAATCAATTATGTTAAACCATGAATTCATTCTGTTCTGGGTTGTTGTACACCCAGCACTGCAGACAAATGGCAAAGTAACAGTGAACACACACCTGCATTTTAAATACCTCCTCTTTCTTCTGATTTTGATCATGTTCGTGTTTTCATATCCTTTCTTTATTTTTGAAAATTCTGTTATTTCCCATCTTTTCCACATCTCTAAAGGTACTTTCAAAAATCCTTTTGAAATTCTTTTCAAGTCTGAAGTAAAATAATTTGAAATAATTCAGTGAATGGGATTGAAAAGAGTTCTTCAGTCTATGATACTTGTACGAGGCTGTATTTAGGAGACGCACTGTGAAAAATCTTTCCGCTTCCCTTGACTGTCTCCAAAAAAGAGCCCAGATCTACTTATGCAGAAAATAAATGCATGGTGGGAGTAGAGTAAAAATAGACAGCACTTTTTACTCGTATTTTCATTTTATTACCCCAATTAACTATTGTACAAAAACTCATCAGGACAGCTCTTGAGAAGCATTTTTGTGCATAGTTTGAACATTTAACAGGCCATACAAACTGTACCTGTGCTTGCTACACCCTCATAATCATATATTTCTTTTTTCTCTAACAGCTTACGGAAGTCCCCATATGTCTTTAACTTTGTTAACAGCTCTTTCCTGCCTGAAATTTGATTTTTCTGCTGTTTTCTGAAACACATAACTAAGAAAAGGTTCATTTTTCCCCCATCTGCTTTTTAGTGATTTCTTTTGCTCACTTCCTGACATGCAGCTCATTATCCTGCAGTGCACACCCAATTTCTTCATTGGTGGTCTTTCACAGACAGAAATACTTAGCTACACCTGAAGAGCAGATACACTTTATTCTCTGCCATTTGTAAAATCCCAATCTTATTCACTGCCATAAAATTATTTGAGAGCTTGTCATAAGATCTGTACTCTCTTTCAGTGATGCTCAACTATGACAGATAAGCTGTTATTAACATAATTAATAATGGCTTATATTTTCTCTCTGCTGTGATGTGTTTGAAAAACTGCAGAATCCATTTTCTTATTTCAAGTCAGGCACAGACTGTGGATGAAAATCATAGAATCATAGAATGGGCTGGGTTGAAAAGGACCACAATGATTATCTAGTTCCAACCCCTACTATGTGCAGGGTCATCAACCACCCGACTACCAGACTGGGCTGCCCAGAGCCACATCCAGCCTGGCCTTGAATGCCTCCAGGGATGGGGAAATGCTTATGCACATTGCATCCTCCTTTAGCAAACTGAATTCCATATTTAAAGTCCAGTTTCAGCAGAACATGCACTATACATCAAGCAGTCCATGTTCCACAAAGCATGACAGAGAAGCATCTGCAGATGAGGTACGTCATATAATCATAGAATCACAAGGTTGGAAACAACCTGTATGATCATCTAGTCGAACTGTCTCCTCATCACCATTGCCACCACAAGCTACTAAACTACTTGTTGAGAAAGGTGCTCGAGATTGTCTGATCTTGGATGCATCACCTGGGATGGCAGAAAAAAAACTTATATAGAGCTTCAGCCTGGAACCCCTAAGTTGCCACATGCTATAAGGTGCCATATTTAGTCTGGCAAATACATTTAGGTCATATTTCCCTGACCCAATATTACATTTGTCCATTCTGCTACAGATACCTATGGCAAGTAAAAGCCCCAATTCAGGCAGAATTCAAGCAATTGATTTCCTCACATTCAAAAGTAGAAAGAAACTAGATATAAAATAAATGTGGGGGAAATAGTATTTGTTTTCTGAACTTTATTCTCAGAACAAAAGGCATGAGAAAATGCAGTCCCAATTCAAAGGATCAAGTTAGGCAGACACTAGCATGTAAGAAACACATAATGCTATACCAGAAGACACCACAAGTCTTGGGCTCTTTGGCTCTCCTACAATAAATTTATGACTGTTAACTGAAGAACTTCAAACAATGTTCAGAAAACAGTAGCTCTGATAATGTCATTATCAGAATCATAATGTCTGCATAAACAATGTCATAATGTCATGCAAAATCTGCTCTCGCCAGCATATCTCCACACATTCCGATCTTACTAAGCAGTAAATAATTCTGCTTACTGTCATATCTCTGAAAACTGACTGATTGCAGCAAAGCTTACCAGAAGAAAAAAAAAGAAAAATCAAAACAAAAAACGCCGTCACCACCACCAACAACAAAAAAAATAACAATAAAAACCACAGAAGATGAGAACCAACATATCTCTGTAGCTACGGTATCTCTCAAATTCTACTCATCAGATTTTTCCATTTTCATCTTGAACTGAATTACACAGTAATCTTATACAGCACTGCTGTTCCCTGACAGCTGCTTCACTTCTAAACACAAGCAAAACATCCTTCAGGTAATAAACTATAAAATTAATACTAAACTTCTAGGCTATCTGTGAATATCAGTTCTATCTGTGAATATCAGTGGGTGGCCATTCCACCCACTGAAAAAGCTTCCTATTCCATTTAAAATACCTCTCCTAGAAATATTGAATACTTAGTCATTTCACTTATCCGTATGCCTCTACTTCTGATTCATAACTAAATAAACATTTTCCTAAATGTTATTTACAAGCTTTCCTATATGAAGACCTAACACACAAACCAGGAGAAAAGACTTAAAAAAAAAAAAAAAAAAAAAAAAAAAAAAAAAAAAAAAAAACCAAAACAAAGCAAAACAACAAAAAAAACCAACAGAAACTAAATACAGAACATTGAACACTACCAGTCCAATGAATATTAAAATCACCTTCTGTTTTATAGTTTTGTACACACAGATGAGGGTATTTTAATGTAACCAAAGACAATTAAAAAAAAAAACCACATTATGCAAACGCTATAACAAATGTAAAATGATAAATTAGTGAGCAACTATTCAATCATTACTGTGACTAATTCCTGTATATGATGCCATAGCAAATGAACCTGAACTTGTTCTGGTTGACTGCAGTGTACTGTTGAAACATTTCCATTTGGTTTGTTTGCTGCTTATGTAGACCACTGAAGTAGATAGCATCTGTTTAATGAGCTCCCACTTCATTAGAGAGCTGCACTACTCACTGAGTCATACTCTTTAAGCATGCAGGCTGTGTAATCTGGTGTTGTTTTAAAGCAAATACTAATTTATGATTACCTGTTACATTAGGCCTCTGAAAATTGTACTCACACTGGCTTGTGTGAGCAGAATGCTAATGGTCTGATTATGGACTGCAGTGATGTCTCATGCTTAGAGTCTATGAACATAAATTCCAATCTCAAGCACATTGGCTGAATAATGCATGCAGCTTAGAAACGAAAAGGGATAAAATACATTCACTTGGAAAACACACAAATTATAGTCTCTAGAGCCATCAAATACAGAAATGCAGGAGATAATCAGAAACATTTCAGTGATTCCATGCTATCTATATAGACTGTTGAATGACAACAGAATTATACATTCAGGTGTTATTGTAATTATGTAATTGTATTATCCGTATGCCTTAATGACAGCTAATCAAGTAATTTTCTGAATAAAAAGATGACAAAGTCTAAAAATCATAGACTCATAGAATGGATTGTGTTGGAAGGGACCTTACAGATCATCTAGCTCCAGATCATAAAAAAACCTCTAAAAAACAAACTTCAGCTATAAATGTGATCAAAGTGGTGATAAATAAACATTCTACTATAGCTCTGAATTGGTCTAAAGCACCTTCAGATTATGCCTTAGAACTGGAATGGACAATGGGTCATTGAGTCTTAGCCCTAGAGTCAGAAGAAACAAGGTGAAAAGCATTTGTTTCAGATGTGCTCACACGATATCCTTTCCATATGCTACCTAACAGTTAAGCACAAAAACGTTTCTCCACACATTAAACGCACTCAGTATACCTCTATATTCCACAACACATACCAGGGCAGTAAACAAATATATTGTCCTTCATGGTGCACACACAAACCCTGTCAATCTGACTTGATAGAAAAATCTTTCTTAAAACACAAGATTTTTTTTTTTTCAAAATATATTTCATTATTTATCTGCTCAGAAAAACCAGTGGAGGGCTTGTTATTATTAAGCATTAGGACCAAGTCCTGAATTTCCCATGGACAATCCATTGAGTAATACTGACCATAACCAATTTAAAGTAATCACCCATCGAAGATAAAATACTGAAACATAAAGTTGTTGACCTAAATTTCAGACAAGAAAGACAGCCAAGAATATCCCCGGAGTAAAAAATGATTAGACAAACTTTCCAAAAAAAGGACTAGTCTTCTTAGTCATTAGAACATAAAATCACAGCAGAGATGCATCCTCCTAAACAAAAGTACAAGAAAGTGCAACAGCAGAACAACAATACAGTAAAAAAGTTCATCTGAAAGGCTTTCACAAGACTACCAACGAAACTTAAGAAGGTGCAAATAGCTCAAATTACTCACATAGAAAAGAGAATAAGACAAAACACATCACAAGTCAGGAAGGATAGAAAAAGCTCTAAGAACAACGAAGAAAAAACTATTCAGAGAAATGCATGAGAATTTATTTATTCTGAGATAAAGTTCCAAATGACTACGATGAATTTTGTAGACTACCGAAGAGGAAAGTTGACTAAAAATGAAGGTGGCTCTTCAATGAAGGTGAAAGAACTCTCACCAGCAATATTCACCGTTAAGGATGTTAAGAAAATACTTATTTGTTTTATACATAAAATAAGACTTATTGCCTTATTTTAAGAAAATAATTGCAGTGTTTCTTCTGGTAGATTGTTACCAAATAGGAATCTCAAACATGAATCCAAGTTCCATCCTTAACTGATATATTCTACTTATAGAAATTTGTAATTCTCTGCTCAAATACATGTAATTGTCAACCTACTTCATTCAAAGAAAGGATGAAATGATAAGCAATACTGCAACCCTTCAAGATACAACAGCAAGCTTGTGTGTCTTATCTGTCACCTACTTTGAAGCACAGTATACTGAAAAATTGGAATATCAATAAAATTGATAGAACTAAAAAGTGAGGGAAGATTGTTTAACCATAAGAGTTATGGTTAATAACTCTTACTTAGTAATATTAATACATAATATATAATAATTAATACTATTAATAATTAATATGGAATATCTAAAAACAGAGGCATAAACATAGACATAAAACAAAGGTTTTCAGATTTGATTCCTTTACCCTTTCAACTTAAACAATTACAAGTTCCACGTGTTTCAGTTTATATTTTCCCAAAGTGTCAGTAGTTCACCTTGACTTAAGTAGCACACCAGCTGGTCTTCTGGCCAGCAGACTCTTTATTCACATAAGAAATGGAAAGACAAATAGAAGCATCAACAATCAGTGCTTCTAATTTCCTTATAAAGCTACACTAAACACACAGCCTCTACCTAGAAAGGATGTTTTGTGTCGCTGCCTCACGGTTTCAATTATCAATCCCTGACAGGATACAAACTTTTCCACAAAATTCATAATTGTTCATCATTACCTTATATTTTTTCCTATACTCTATTATATTCATTTAAACAAAGAGTTTACTTTCCCAAAGCTCTGAATCCACTTCTAGGTTTTTAGTTCTTTTGTTCTCAGTGCCTGAAGAGATACTGACATAAACCAACTGGAATTGGTTGTTGACTACAAAAATTTCATATCTGGCAACAAAGTATATACACAGAACAAAGGTTTTGAAAGACTCCTAAACTCTGAATAAATTAACTCTGAAAGAAATAAGTGGACACAAGAACCGACAAAAAGGCTCCTCAAAAAATGAAACTCATGTAGCTTTGGTATACAGCTAACATGCAATACTTATTAGAGCACAACAGTGCATTACCAAGGGGTGGAAGTTAGGAAGAGGGGTAGATTGAGACACTTCTATTTCTAACTGCCAACTCTGAAATTATTGAGTTCTTTTCTATTAATTATACAGAGGGAAGTAACCGTGGATCTCTTTCAGACAAAGTACCATTCTTCATAGAGAAACAAGATTGGTTAAGAATATCTTCTAGTTTGGGGGGGAAAAAAAGATGTTTTTGAAATATCGAAAAGTATAATCTTTTCTCACTCATTTAAAGACATAGAGAAAAAATTGTCGTATGAAATCAAACCATGTCTGGGATTTGTAACAAGACAAAACCATCAAAAGAACAAGAATCAGCTCTCTCTACAAATAAGCAGAAGCCATCAAGCACAGAAAGTCACCAGGTCTGTACAGAGTGGGCTGTCCTCAAAAAATAGAGCTCAAAAGAGAAAAAAAGGTGTATAATAAAAAATGTTTTTGAAGAAGAAAGGCTCATGAAATTTAGAATTGAAGTGAAAAAAGAATATGGATGTGATCAAAGTTTTTATCAGTTTTGGCAAGGAGGGGA
>NW_024885282.1:0-19154 GCF_019232065.1 Centrocercus urophasianus | reverse complement strand
CCCCCCGCAGCTGGGCTGTGCTCATGGCTTTTGCTTTCCTCGGCAGAGAACTTCCGTGCGTTGAGCACCGGTGAGAAGGGATTTGGCTACAAGGGCTCCTGCTTCCACCGGATCATCCCTGGCTTCATGTGTCAGGTGTGTGGCAGCACCAAAAGCTCCCAGTGGGGGGTTTGGGAGGGGATCTTAGCAGTGCAGCACTGCCCCTCAGTCTGCTGCTACACAGAGTCTTGATCCGCGTGGTTACGGTGATTCTATAACCAGAAATATATATGCGGATATTTTCTTAGGGTGGTGACTTTACGCGCCACAATGGCACTGGTGGCAAATCCATTTATGGGGAGAAGTTTGCCGATGAGAATTTCATCCTGAAGCACACAGGGCCTGGCATCCTGTCCATGGCCAACGCTGGCCCCAACACGAACGGCTCCCAGTTCTTCATCTGCACTGCCAAGACCGAGTGGTGAGCATGGGGAGGGGGCGCGGTGTCGCACTGCAGTGACCCTGGGGAGGAGGTGGTGCCCCCCCTGATGCCACCCACACTTCTCTACAGGTTGGACGGCAAGCACGTTGTCTTTGGCCGTGTCAAGGAGGGGATGAACGTGGTGGAGGCCATGGAGCGCTGCGGCTCCAAGGATGGCAAGACGAGCAAGCAGATCACCATTTCCAACTGCGGGCAGCTCTCATAAACCTGCGTTTCAACGCCTGACATTCCACTGCAGCTCGGGCAGCTCGCCTGGCGCAGCCCCCCCCTCCCCTCCTTCGTGCTCCTGACTTACTGCTGCGTTTCTACTGGGTCTCGCCGCATGTGCACAGTCCGACCGGACTGCAGAGTTACGTTTATGAGTCTAAATAAAACGAGTTAAACCACTGCAGTGCTGTTGTTCTCTTGGGATGGGGAGGAGGGGAGTGGGAATCCCTATGGGATCGGGTCCCCCCCCTTCCTGGTGTGAAGTGGCTCAGTGACCTCAGTAGGGGCCGGGGTGTGGGGTGTCTGGCTGTAGCATCCTGCTGTGCTGCTGAGCCTTGTGCGCTCAGTGAGGCCCCCCTGTGCCGTTATTGTGCACAGCACCCCCAGAGTCACGGGGCTGCAGTAACGCTCCACTTCCTATTGTGGGGAAACTGAGGCACGGGGCCTTGGGCTGCTGGAGGACCCCCACACAGGGCGTGTGAACAGGGATAGCTCGCGCTGGGGAAACATTGCAGGGAGTTGGGGCAGAGGGAGTTGGTTCCCCAGGCTTATTTTGAGCAGGGGCAGGGGAGAATGAAGCATGCACCCCCCTTAAATCTAGGCATGGAAGGCGTGCCCCCCACTTTAGCATTTGCGGGGAGGTCCACCCCTCCGTCTTCAGTACAGGAGGAGGTCTGCATAGGGAGGATTTAGAGGCATCAGCCTGCGCTGGGGGAGCAACCTGAGGGGCTTCCAGTAATCCCAGAGTGGAGGGTCGCAGCAGCGCCCCAGTGCTCCCAGGTTGGGCGGTACTTCGCCTGGGACTCCCCCAAGATTTGGAGAATTTCCCCGTTCCCGGCAGGATCCCGGCGCGGTGCTCCGGAGCTCCCCGCACACCGCAGGTGCGGACGCGGGCTGCAGCGGCGCGGCCCGGAACTCTCGTTCCCCGGAACCACTCAGCGCGGCGCAGTTCCCAGCGCAGATGAGCAGCGCGGCGGACCGGAAACGGCGCGACGTGCGGACCGGAAGCGCGGGCGGGCGGGCGGTTGCCGTGGCAGCGGGCCGGGGCCGCCATGGAGGCGCTGACCGAGATGTACGACCAGGCGCTGCTCGGCATCCTGCAGCACGTCGGCAACGTGGACGACTTCCTGCGCGTCCTCTTCGGCTTCCTCTACCGCAAAACCGATTTCTACCGCCTGCTCCTGCGGCCCGGTGACCGCCTGGGCTTCCCGCCCGGCGCCGCGCAGGCCATGGCCCTGCAGGTACCCGGGCCTCGGTCTCCGCCCTCGGTGCCGGTGCAGCGTGCTCGTCGCCGCGTTCCCGTGGGTGTTGGGGCCCGGAGCGCCCCTTGGGCGCGGCCCCAGGCCGGGGTGAGGCGGCAGAGCGTTGCTCCGGCGTCCTCCCGCGTGTCACCCGGAGAAGCGTCACCTCCCGCCCGCTGCGGGTGGCTGGGCCTGGGCACGCAGCTCCTCATGCTGCAGGACGGGGAGAGCTGCGTTTTCTCTCTCCAGGTGCATTTTGTCTGCCCGAAGCAGGCAGTTCTGGCTTTAAACGCCGTGATCCCCACGTACCATTGCTCTCCTTCATCTGCACCAGCTGAGGGAGCTCACAGCCGCCCTGGGGGGCTGCCCACGGCATGTCCCAACCGGTGGCACTGCTGAGGAGCCGGCAGCCCCTCGCAGAGACAGCAGAGCCCTGCAGCCTCGTCTCTCTCCTAAGAGTGCAGGTGTAGGCAGTGGGCTGTGTGACATCCACAGCCCGAGGGACAGCAGTAAGGGCCCCAGGCACATGCTCCTCCTCTCCTTGACAGCCAGCTTTGTTCTCTTGCAGGCGTTCAAAGTCTTTGAGCGGATGGCCCGGCAGGATGATGAGAAGCGGCGCCGGGAGCTGGAGGCAAAGCTCCGCAAGAAGGAGGAGGAGGAGGAAGCTGCTGCCTCCGCCGAGAGGGTGAGAGTGGCCCCGGCCGCCCATGAGGTCGAAGTAGAGACAACGGAGGAGGCCGAGCCCTCGCTGGATGCAGGGGGTGCGGAGGGGCTGCAGGATTCACCCACGACCCCGGCAGCTGCCAGCCCCGTGCCAGCAGAGCCCCCGGGGGCGGCTGCCCCTGCGCAGCCCTCGCCTGCCGAGCTGCCCACGTAAGGTTCTCCCTTGTGCTGCTTTCCTCGTCCCGCTGTCAGTGACTGGCAGGGTGGGGGGAGGAGGGTTTGTTTGTTTCCCTGTGGGAGGCAGAGCTGTGTTCTGTGCTGGGGGTTTGGGGTTTCCTGGCTGTGCTGAGGGCAGGGGAATCGTCGTGTCTCTGTGTGCTGGAGCTGTGCACACTGGGGTTGCTGTTCTTGGGGGCTGACTGCAGTGGCTCTGGGAAATCCAGATGCTGTCCCACAGCCTTTTCCTCCTGGAAACTTGGGGTCTGTGCCCCACATGTGTGTGGTGGGAGCTCTCAGAGCCGGATGATGCTCTGCAGGTCACTCTTGTACTAAATATCCTTGTGGGCAGGTGGCAAGACCAGCATCAGCATTGGGTGCACACAGTTTGGGAGCTGCAGAGGTCTCTGGCCCAGCCTTCAGCTCAAAGCAGAGCCAGCTTTGAAGCTGCATCAGACACTGCACAGAGCTTTATGTACTCTTTCACCAGACTCAGTGGCTTTCAAGCTGGACTAAGCAGCCTCGTGCTTCAAAAATGTCCTTGCTCCAAAGTCCTCCCAGTGTGTCTGAGAGCTGCTGCCAGCCAGCTTCCCTTCCCTGCCAGGGTGAGGTGGCACAAAGCTCTTGGGTTCTGTGCTGATGTGTGACAGCCCCAGGTCCCGGAGGGGCTGGGATGGGATGGGATGGACAGAGAGGAGAACGGAGTGAGAGGGGAAGGTGCCCAGCAACTTGATCAGGTGGGAATGAGGAGCAGGTCTTGTGCTGAGCTCAACCAGCCTGACCTGCGTTGCGTGGGGTAAAAATAAGCCAGAAGCCAAAAGTGGTATCACCCGAAAAGCCACGTTCTGTTGTCATGTGAAGGAAAGATCGTCCCTGGGGCCGTCAGTCTGACACCTTACGGAATTAACGAGCCAAAAAAAGCCCTGCTGGAGCCGACAGAGCTCTTCTGCCTCGCCACGGCTGCGACCTGCGTGTCCCCAGCCCGGGTTGGGGAAGGGAAGGGGGCAGCGCGGCTGCGGGACGCAAGTAGGGCAGAGCGGGCAGCGGGTTGTGTGCAGTTGGCGCGTGTGCCGCTGGGGGGCGCCGGAGCCCCCCGAAAGGCAGCCGGCATCCAGGGCGCCCCGACGGGCTGTTAATAATTGAACCAGCTGCTGAATTCTGCGCAGCCCTCCTGAGCAAAACCCCGAGCCGCGCGTTTGGATGCGAAGGGCGCATGAATAACGTGCAGCGCCAGCAGCAAGAATGCAGAGGAGAGATTAAACAAAAATATTTTCCTTCTCCCTTCCCCCCCTCCTCAACCAGTAAAGCAAACCATCGCCACCCAAATCTATATAAAAACTCGCTCATTCTGTCAGCCTCGCTGCTGTGGAAATGTAGGGCAGGTACCAGCCCAGATCTGCCAGCTCCCATCAGAGCCCGCTGCGCTCCTGGGCGCCTTGGGATGGGAGCAGCTTTCTTAGGGCTGCAGGGGAAAGGAAGAGCAAAGCCAAGCCTGTGTCATGCTCGGCACGTGGCTGCCTCATTCCTGGGCAGGTGCCTCCCTTTCCCCACCTGTAAGTGGGGCGCTGTGGCTCCCCTTTGCTGTGGGGCTGCCCCGTGGCTCCACTGAGGACCACGCGTGCTCCTGCCCTCCCTGGCTCATTTCGACTCGATCCTGCTTGTCCCACACAGCCTGAGCTCAGCTCCGAGCTCAGCACACCTCCCCACCCAGCGCCCTCCCCTTCCCCCAGCTTGGAACCTGGCCTGCATACATTTGCCACGCAGCATTTAAAATAGAGCCCAGCAGCCCACGTGTGGCACTGCGCAGCCTGGCCTCGCCGCTCTGCTTCCTGCCATCCCAATGCTTGCTGCTCCCAGCCCCAAGCTGGGCTGCGTTCTCCTGTCCTCACTGCTCGCGGCCTGGAGTGAGGCTGTGGCAGCTCTGTGTCCCCTCATTGCGCCGCCTCAGTGCTGGGGCCACGTGTGCTCCAGGCTGGCAGCTCTGTGCTGTTTGGGGAGGCAGGAGAGGAACCTGCAGAGAGCAGGTGGGATTTTGTTATCAGAGAAGGGAATTCTCACAGAGAAGGGTGGAAGGACGCTGAAGTGTCCCCAGAAAGGTGGTGAGCAGGCAGAAAGCACAGAGCTGCTGGAAGCAGGCAAGGGGTGAACATGTTTGAGACCTGCATCGCTGTCCCTTCGGCCGGACCTGCAGAGCTTTTTCCTGTGCTCTGGGCAGGAGAAGGCCCTGCATCGTGCCAGCAAAACGGCACCACGACGCATCCACCCATCTGCTGAGGATCCTGCTGTCCTCAGTTGCGTCCACCACGGAGCGTCTCAGGCTGGAAGGGACCCACAGGGGCCATCAAATCCAACCTTTCGCTCTGCTCTGAGCACCCAAACCCAAAGTCTGGGTGTCCCAGTGCTCCTTGAGCTCTGGCAGCTTGGGGCCGTGCCCGCCGCCCTCTGGTGCAGAGCCTTTCCTCACCTCCCCCCAGCACTGGTTCATGGCTGCAGCCCTGGGAAATTTCCATCCGGTCCCATGGATCCCATTCAGCTCAGCAACTGCTTGGCTTTGCCCAAAGCCCAGATGGATTCTTTTCATTCCGAGGTGCCCACGAGATGCGTTCCCTGTGCGCCTTCATTCTCCTCAGGGTGCTGGGCAGGGGAATTTTGTCGCTTCAGGTTGTGGGACCACGGAGAAGGGGCAGTGCAGGTGCTGGCACTGAGGACGGCTTTGTTGGAGTGGGGGCTGCAGCTCCATCCCTGCGAGCTCCATCGGTCCCAGGCCCGGCCTGCAGCCCTGCTGCTGACCAGGGGAGCGGAACCAGACGAGCGCTGTGAGCTGCGTTGGCTCCCATCCCCTCAGCTCTGCCTGCCAGGCTGAGCCCTCGGAGCCGCATTTCTCGTGGGTTTCTTTTCTTCCTTGAGACTCGGCCCCGACAAACCTCATTGCAGCTTCCACCTCCCTGTTCCTGGATGCTGGCAGTTCCGTGCTGCTTGTCCCGTTCCCCCTTCAGCTCCTTTTCAAACGAGGAGCCCTTGTTTGCTTCACCCCGCCTCATTTGAGTATCTCTGTGCTCCTGGTCTTCGCTCGTTGATGCTCCATGTGGGCTTCTGCCCTTCCTACCCCGTTTCTTCACCTCTGGGCTGTCCTGGGCCGGCTCCTCTGTGAGCTGAGTCCTCCCTGCAGAGCACAGAGGGGGTGAATGATTTCAATCCTCCCGCCCTCCTGCAGCAGTGGGAGCTCAGCTCCTGGCAGAGCAGCATTTTGAGGGGCTGATCTTGGGGCGAGGTGCCCCCAGCCCCATTCCTGCGTCCACAACGAGCCCCTCGCAGCTGCTGAGGGTCTGACTGGGGCCCAGTTTCCCAATGCTGTGATGGGGAACCAGAGCCCTGTGCTTGCTGAGATCAGCAGCGCCGTGTCAGCTCCCCTGTCACGCACCCGATCGCTCAGGGCTTTGGTTGCCCTACCAAGGTACTGAGCTCCAAAATTAGGTCCCTGCACCAAAAATAACTAAATTAAAACCTATAAATTTTTCTCTTAACAAGCAGAAAATCCCAGGGCTGGAGGCCGGGGGACAGCGTGTGCCTGATTCTTATTTAAAAAAGAAAGCTCTGTTTGCTTGCTTTAGCACCGCGTTGCTCTCCGGGGACGGAGCGAGGCGCTGCCGGCTGTGGGGCCGCTGGGCTCTGCTCAGCCAGGTCCCCTTTCCCAGGAGCTGGAATGGAACCCGGCGTGCCGTGTTGGTGCAGCAGTCCCTCGGAGACCCGTCCAACCCAAGGCTGTGTGAGCTCCGTGCCAGCAGTGAGATCCGAGGGGACTTTGCCTACCAGTAGCGCGTCCTGCTGTCCTTGACCTAAATTTCCCAGCAGTAGTGAAATTTAGCCCTCTGGTGACGACTCCAAAGCTCTCCTGTGAGCTGGCGGTGGCATTTCAACCACCCTAATGGCAGCAGGTTGGCTCTGTTGAATGGCTCTGTAAATAACTGGGAGATCAGAAGTGAAGGCTGGAAGCTCCCCCGAAGAGCAGGAGCGTGGAAAGGAGCGAGCCCCTCGCTGCAGGCTGCCAGGAGCAGAGGCACGCACCCACTGCCGTGCGTGGGGAGCCTTGGGGAGCGCTGAAATTGGGTTTTGGCACGCGGTAGGTGCTGTGAGTTTGGAGTTTAGCTGTAGAGTCGAGTGGCAAAGGCATCGCCTGGAGGTGCTGGGCACTCTGCTCCCTAACGGCCTGGAATTGGGGTGAAAGTGCCCTCAGAGCCATCCTGGCTTGTGGGGACCATTGATTTGGGGGTGCGGGGGTGGCGTTGGCCGCCCCTCGTGGCGCAGGGTGTCTCTGGGGCGCTCCGTGAGCCCTGCCAGCTCCAGCCCCATTTGGAGACGTGCCTTGCAGCCCCAAGGCTCGGTGTTGTTGTGGGGTTGGAGCACTTCTGTACATCTCGGGGAGGAAAGGCAGCCTCCCACCTGGATTTGGGGATCCCCCCACTCCCGCCTGCATTCGGGGTTCTCCCCACCTTCCTCCATGGATGTGGGCTCCTCCCCAACAACCCCTACATGCAGCCCTGTGGCCACGGCCCCCAGAAGCCCTGTGCAGACAGGGCTGCGTCGCAGCGCTTGTTTACTGCGTGGAGCTGAAGCAAGGCTGGTCTGCAGGGCTCAGCGCTTTGCCGGAGACCCAATTAAGTGGAGCAAAACCCAGAGAGACCGAACGCCACACACCGATGTTTTGGTGCTGAGAAATGTTAAATCCGGAGGTGGGGGGAGGCTCCTGCTCGGCTCGCTTGCAAAAACAGCAGAGAGAGCACAACCCTGGGATTTTCCATGCCTGCAGCTTTGCGGATGCGGCTGTCTCAGGCTGACACCTCCAGCCACCTGTTGCTCCAGGAGCGGAGCGCGCGGTGGAACCCCATCAAATTCGTCATGAAAGCTCCTCGGTTTCTTCTGCCCCGGCCTGGCAGGACGCACAGCACGCAGTGCTCAGCCCTTCCTGCCCCCTTGGTTGCTGAGCAGAGCGGGCACTGCCTCCCCTGGCAGTCTGTACTGCAGAACTGCTCCTGCCTCAAGCGGGGCTGCTGATGGCTGCAATAAATGCCAGGCAGGCGGCCGGCGCGCTGCAGCTCTCTGCAAGGCTTCGTGCTTATGTGGGTTAGGCACGCGGGCGCTTGGTGCCTGATTTTCTCTTCCCCTCCTCGCTCAGAACTTCATTATTACTTAATGAGATCTTTCCATTCTCGGCTACCTCTCGAGCTTGAGGGAGGTGCGGTGCATCGCACAGGGCTGAGCAGCGTAGCACAGAGCTGGCGTGCGAGTGCCCTGCAGGGTGCTTTGGGGCAGCGCCGTGCCCCTCTGCTTTCCCTGCCCCGCGAGGAGGAGGGCAGGACAGGCTGGCCTTTGCGCTGGGCCGTGCTTGTGGAACTGGTGGCAGCAGCCAGGGGCTCAGCCTCGGTTTTGCTTATGGGGCAGCTCGGCCTGGCCCCGTGCCCACGTCACCCGCCTCGCCCGCAGCCAGCCCCGCTTCTTTCAACCACCGCCCTGACACGTTTTCCTTCGAGCTGCCTAAATAATTCACCTTGACTGAGAGCAGGCGGCTGCGCCGGCCCCGCAGGACGGGACAGGAATGTGCGTGGAGCAGTGCACAGCAAACGGGGGGCGCACCGTGGGGCCGCCGCTGCGCTGCGAGCCGGGCACCGGCCGCGTCCCTCGCTGTGGCCTCGTGCCGTGGGGACGGGCGGCTCCTCGGAGCGCCAAACAGATCGGCTGCTTCTTGACGGTGCATTGTTAAAGGTTTCACCTCCCCCAAAATGACACATGGCGAGCAAAAATAGAACAAGACAGAACACACAGACCCACCCACACCATCCCCGCCACCCGGCAGCCGAGTGCACGCCGTGCCAAAGCCCGGGTTTTAAAGCTGCTGCTTTTTCACCCTCCTCTCTCGTCCTCAGCCCCGCTGCCCAGCCCAGTGTGCTGCCAGGGGTCTGCGCGGAGCAGAGCCGCAGCAGTGGGCAAAGGGACAGAGGGAGAGCAAGGCGAGGAGGTGGATCCAGCGCGGAGCAGCCCTGCCTCAGTCTCCTCAAGGAAATAGCTCCATAGCACTGAGTCCTCCCAGGGCAGCTGTGAAAGCACTGTGTGTCTGCGTGCCACAGCGCCGTGTGCTTGGCAGAGTGCCTGGAAGGTGAGGACATCCAGAAGCGCCTTGTCCTGGATCGTGCCAGAGCAGGATGGGAACCACTAGAAGGACATCCAGCTGGTTTTGGTGCCCAGATGGCTTTCTGCATCTCCTCACAGCCACACAGCGAGAGAGCAGAGAGCAGGCCATGCAGAGCTCTGCATGCAAGGGCTGTTGCAGCCCTTTTGTGTCCCCTGGCCCCCCGGGGCTGGTGGCACCCTGTGAGCCGATGACACCTTGTGAGAAGGGGCACCCCAGGAGCCAGGGCTCCCCACGCCTGAGCACGGCTCTCGCTGCCCCTCTGGCTCCCGCAGTCTGGGGGCGGTTTGGAAGCTGCCATCTGGAGCCAACCAGAGCGAGCGCCGCTTCGGTGCTGCCATGCCAACCCTGTTTCCATGGCAATTGGCACCCAATGGGTGAACGCCAAGCAAGGCCAAAATTCCCAAGAAAAAAAAAAAAAAAAGAAAGAAAAGAAAGAAGTGCTTGCAGGGTTCCACCCCCCCCCAACACCGCAGCGTCGCTCGCCCAGTGCCACTGACACCAGGAGCTGCGGCCAGGCTGTGCAAACCCAGCACGGCTCCTGTAGGGCTGGCGGCATCCCAGTGCTCGCCCCGAAACCATCCCCAAAAGGACCCAAAAAAAGAGGTGTGCGGGTGTGTGTGTGCACACAGGCCCTTCCCGAGCCTAATTTAATTAAACCCCGTGGATATTACGTAATGCTCGGGGCTGGAAGCCGCCTCCGCCTGCCGCCGCCGCGCACCCCTGGCTGGGGGGTGTTGGGACGCACAGCCCCTGCACCCTTATGTAAAGCCCCACAGCCCCGGGCCGAGGGCTGGGTGTGTGTAGAGAGCAGCTCTGCTCTTTGGTGGCTCTGTTTTATTTCCAAGCCCTCTCCAGGAGGCTTCAGCGGTGCACAGCCGGCAGTGGGGTGAAGGAATATGGGGCTGGTGGGAATGCCTTGGCTGGAGGTGTGTTGGGGATTTGGAGGTGTGTTGCTGATTGCTTATCTGATCCCCCCAAATCTCTCCTCATCCATCCCCAAAGTCCTGCATCTTTCGGCAGCCCGAGCTCCATGGCCCCACCTGCCCCATTGCCATCCTCACTGGATGTGAGGTGAGGGGTGCTGGGGTGTCAGCCTGACCCTTTTCCTTTCCCTGGGTGCACCCCAAAGCCTGAAGCACCTCAGGGGGCCCGAGCGCAGGCTCTGCTCCCTTCCTGCTCCCGCCCTCCCTGCTCACCCCGCACTGCCCCACGCTCAGCCCCTCATTTGTTCTTCCCTCCCCAGGAGACAGGAGCAGTTCCAGACAAACCCTGACAGCTACAACGGGGCAGTGCGGGAGAACTACGCCTGGTCCCAAGACTACAGCGACCTGGAGATTAAAGTGCCTGTGCCCAAGCACATTGTGAAAGGCAAACAGGTAAAGCAGTGCTCATAGTTTGGTTTCTGGTGTCTGTCTTCCCCTGGGAGTGCCCGGCTGTCCTGGGAAGCTGTGCTGGGAGCAGGGAGGCTCTTTGTGCAGGATGTGGTTGTGCTTTGTTCTCCAGTGGTGGGGACCCCAGTCCCAGCCTGGCCACCTTCCCGCCCCATTGCTCAGCAGGGTTTCTTGGCTTTGTACTTTCTGTGCTTTCTCCTCCACTTTCACCTGCTGCAATCTCACAGGCAGCTCTCAGAACTCCGTGTCCCACTGTGGCTGCGTACTGTGTGCACTCACACAGGGCTGGCCTTCCTCCTGAGGCTGTGGGGAAGGACTAGGGATGTGTCCTCGCTAGCTTCCCCTGGCTTGGAGCATCGCTCGCCTTGCTGAGTCCCAGAACCACAGAGCATCCTGAGACAGGAGGGACCTGCAGGGATCACAGAGCCCAAGCCTTAGCTCTGCACAGGGCCACCCAAAATCCGCACCCTGTTTCTGAGGGCGAATCTCAGAGCCGTCTGCACAGCACGTGGCCACGCTGGGTGTCCTTCACCTCTCCTGTCCCTCTTCTCCCCACCTTTGCTTGCTGTGGTGAGGAGAAGCTCAAGGAGCGCACGCAGGGCTGGGAGGGCCGGCCCCAGGAGTTTGACCTCTCCCAGCTTTCCCCAGCGCTCCCAGCCCGCAGCTCTCGCTGTATTTTTCCATTTGGGAAGTCGGTGCTCCCCCACCTCCCGTTCTCCTCTGCTGCTTCCAGGGCAGCTGAAATGAGCACGCTTGGGTTTGCTCTGCGACTGCAGCCTACACAGCTCCTTGGCGTGCCAACGGAGCGTAATTGGCAGCAGCAGCCTGGGCTGGAGGGGTGATGGCTGCCATGGGGACAGCAGGGGGACCGTGAGATGCATCATTCCCACTGGGTGTCTAAAGCAGAGCCAGGCTGTTCGTTGGAAAGGCTCGGGGGTGTCCAGAAGGATGTTCCATCCTCTCTCTATCGTATGGCACTGACGATGCCTGGGGACATGCTGGGGAGTTGTGCCCATGCCAAGATCCCGGCATCACACCCCATCCTTTGGCACCCAGAGCTGTGGGAGCCTTGCAGGTGCAGCGAGGGGCTGGGACAGGTCAGCTTTCCTGACCTCTGCTGCCTCCCTGCAGGCTGTTCGAGGGGAGCCTTTGCTGCCAGCAGCCCGAAGCGCCCACAGGTGTGCGCCGAGCCCCGCGGTGCCACATTTAATCCTGCACCGCATCCAACGTTTGCCTTTCCTCGTCCTGCCAGCGCACGTCCTGCTCGGGCCTTGCCTCCCCCCAGCGCCCCCTCGGCGCCCTGCAGGCAGGTTTTCATTTCGGAGCCGTTCTCTGCGTCTCTCCAGCCGGAGGGGACAGGCAGACCAGCTGGGTCACAGGCCGGAGCAGGGCGGTTCAAAGCGATTTCCAAGCTGGATGGGCTTGGGGCACGTTATTGATGGGCTCCTGCAAAACAGAAGCGTTCCCTGCATTCAGCACGCAGCTTCGCCTTGTAAAAAAATTATCAGTTTTTTGGCTTCTGCCTGCCAAGGCGAGATTAAAAATCTCCCGTCTGGCCCCTGGGCTCTGAGCGTGCCCGGCTCTAACGCTGCTCGGAACGGCACTCCTGACACTTTCCGATTCGGGCTGTTGCTATGGCACCTTCTCACTCGGTAAGCTGGAGGTTTCCTTGTATGGAGCGGCCGTGGATCAGGAAGGGGAAGGGGGCGGTGGGGGCACCTCGCGTTCCGCTCCCCACCTCCCCGATCCACTTCGAGGCGCAGCAGGGGCCGCGGAGCCGCGCTTCCCAGCCCTGAAGTAGAGCTCAGGCCGGCAGCCTCTGCTGCCTGGCTTGCAGGAGATGAGCGAGATCGGCTCCCGGCTCCCGGCGCTCGCCGTGCTGGGGGGCGGGCGCGGTTTCTGTGCCGTTTCTGCGTGCGGGAGCCGCCGCGCTGTGCGGCACGACGCGGAACCGCAGCCGGGCCTCGGGCGGCCCCCCGGGGCTGCCGGCATCGCGGCCCTTTCCGCAGCTCTCCGAGGGAAATCCCCCGGAAAGGGCGCTCGGGGGTCACCTTGGCGAGCTCGGCGCAGGCCTGCTGCCGGGGACCCCACGTGTGTGAGGGGGGATGGGGAGCTGGGCTGAGCAGAGCCCGGTCCGCGCGTCCCATCCGCGTGGCGGTGACATTCCTCATCGTGGAGGGGCTGCGGCACGGCGCTCACGTCCGAAGCCCGGCTGAAAGCCTGCCGCGCACTGCTGGCCGGCTGTGCCGTGACGGCCGCTCGACGCCAGCCCGGCTCCGGAGCTCAGCCCGGCGCTGCCGGTCCCGCAGCCGTGCTGCTGTCGCTGCCTGGAGCGGCTCTGCCCGCATCTTGCCTGCGTGGAGCCAGTGAGTCACTGGAGATCTCCTAGGTAATGGATAATGTAATAACATTTCAAATGAGCTCTGCAGAGCGGGAGGAAGATCTGGGGGAACTCTGGGAGAGAATGCAGGCAAATCTCACCGCAGTCTCCTCCTCTCGGGTGAGAGCTGGCAGCACCGGGGGCCCTGAGCTGTGCCCCCCTTCCAGCCCTGCTCCTCGCATCCTGGCCATGCGGGGCAGCACCAGAGGGGCTCTCTGGGGACGAAGGTAGTGCTGTGCAGCACGACCAAGGGGCAGCCTGCTGCCGTGTCCCAGGGGGGCCGTGTCACCTCACAGTGGGTTGCAGCAGGGTTCCCTGTATGGCTGCTGCAGGAGTGACAGAGCTGCCGTGTCCCCTCAAGCCGTGGTGACACACACACACATCCCTTTGCTGCCAGTCCTGCACTTTGTCCCTTTGCCACAGCCCAGTGCTGGCTGTGCCTTGGCGTGGGGGCCGTACAAAGCTGGGAGCTTCGGGCTGCTGCTGTGCTGGAGTAACACCAGGCTCCTGGCTTGGAAGCCCCAGACCGCCTGGCAGGGCAGCACTCGGCTCTGGGAGCCGCAGGGGGGCCGTACCCCCCTCAGTGCTGGGGTGCAGCAAGCGGGCACCCGACCTCCGAGCTGGCTTTCTGTAAGGAGAGACTGAGGCACGGTGTGAGTCCCTGCAGGGCTGTGCTGCCTGCTGCTCCCTGGAGAGGTTTCCTTTCACCTCAGGGCTGTTTGCTCCGAGGCAGCAGTGGGATTCCCACCCTCCTTCTGTACAGGCTGATGGTTCTTCTCTCTCTCTCATCCCCAACGAGTGCTCTTGACCCCACAGCCCGAGCAGTGCAGCAGGAAATGGAGCAGGAACCTTGCTGATGCTTTTCTCTCTGCCTTTCCAGGTGTCTGTGGATATCAGCAGCAGCACAATTCGCGTGGCGGTGCTGGAGGGGAGCAGCCAGCACGTGCTCATGGAGGGAAAGCTGACACACAAGATCAACACGGAGAGTTCCCTCTGGAGCCTGGAGCCAGGGAAGTGCGTCTTGGTAAGGGCTGCCCTTTCCTCGCCTTGCCTTGCAGCTCCCCAGTGCTTGGCCTGGAAAATGGGAGCAGCTGGAGGCTTGAGCCAGAGCTGGCCACGTCCCACACTGCCTTTCCCTGGCTGTCCCTGTGCAACATGCAGCTCATGTGTGCCAGGCAAGGGGAAACCTCACTGCTTGTTTCTATGCTGCCCCGGGGTTCTGACACACTGCCTGTCCTGTTGGAAGCAGTCAGTGCAGCTGCTTCTATTTGCCTTCTGCACGTCTTCCTCGTCGAGGTGATTTGGGAGCAGCAGCTCATTATTGGATCTGCTGCCCCACAGTGAATTAGTGCTGGCTGTGGTGCCAGTGGTGTGCTCTCGCAATGGGGCAGAGGGTGATGCTGCTGGACTGTTTCCACAACTGAGGCTGTTCTGGGCGTTGCGTTGCTGCCCATCAGCCTGGTTCCTCAAGCATCTTCTGCATCCTCTGGCTGCCCAACTCCTGGGTGAGCTTTGGGCTGTGCTGGAGCACGGCTCTGCTACCCCTGCCCTTCTGCCTTCTCCTTTCAGCCAGAGATGTTCTCAGAAGCTCCTCAGGGCTGTTGCCTGCCCCAGGAGAGCACTCAGGGCTGGGGTGCTGCAGCTGCAGCTTTCGTTTCGAGGCAGAGTGCTCACCTTGTGCCCTGTGTCACGAGCAGGGCAGTTGATGGGCACCTAAAGGCGCTGTGACATTTGAGTGGGAATCCCACTGGGTGCAGAAGTGCCGAGGGAAATGCATGGCGATCCTGCTCAGGCAGGATTCTGTGATCACAGAATCATAGAACAGCTTGGGTCAGAAGGGACCCAATGGACCATCAAGTTCCAACCCCCTGCCGCAGGCAGGGCAAAGAAGCTCTAGATCTGGTCCCAGCCCAGGCTGCCAGAGGCCCCATCCAGCCTGGCCTTGAAGATGTTCTGGGGCAAAGACCTGCTGCCAGAAGGGCCCTGTGGGGGAGAAGAGCACCTCCAGCTCACTTGGCCATCTGAAGGAGGTTTAGAAGGAGGCAATGGGGTCATTAATCAGCATCTTTCAACCATGGAATTTTTGAAAACCATCCGCTTTGGGCATGTGCGCAATCCTGGGAAGGAGCACAGAGCTGGGTCTGGGCGCTGCAGTCCTGTGTGCGTCCGAGATCGGTGTTACGCAGCTGGGGGAGGAGCGGAGCAGCGCGGGCAGAGCGAGGCTTGGGGCGTTGTGCCGTGGCCGTGGGGAGCAGCGCCCCATCTCCAACCCGAGCTGAAGGCAAGGGCCTCAAATTAGCACGAGCACAGGGGTGCGAGGAACTCCAGCTGGCTGCCAACATATTGATGGTGGGATGAAGTTTCGCTGGAAGAATTGTAAGGTAACTGGAGCAGAGTGAGTAATTCAACCCGGAGCGTCTCCTTCCTCCGTGCGCAGAGTGGCCCAAAGCGCTGGGCGGCTCCTTCCCGTTCATTCAGCAGGAGGCACGCGGCCGTTCGGTGCCTCAGCCGCTGCGTGAGCACCGGTTTGTCCTGAGCACGGCGTGCTGCAGGGTGCTGGGCGCTGAGGCTGCAGGACGCGTGAGCTCTGTGCTGGGACGCAGGGCAGCAGCCTCCATCCAGTGAGGCGGGGGCACAACGAAGCCGTGCTCGTGCTGCCTCTCCCTTCCCCTCGCTCCCAGAGCCGGCCGAGCCCTCAGCACGTTTCTCTGTGTCCTCAGTATGGCTGTGGCTCTCGTTGCGCCCAGACCGAGGCAGAAGCCCAAGGGCTGTGGCTTTGGAGCTGCCCGCTCTGCCCGGCGCCGCAGCCCCGGCCGCCATCGCCGTGCTCTCCCCTCGCTGTCATGCCTGCTCACTTGTCAAAAGAGATGAAAATAGATTCGCGGGAGCCGTTTTTAGAAGTCTCTGCTGGGTGTTGTGCACAACACGTTTTGGGATTATTTTCGTTGTTGAGGATTTTTTCCCCCGTTCCCTCTCTTTCTTTCCTTCCCTCCAATGTTTGTTATCCACGCCCAGGCTTTTGTTGCCCAGCCCTGCCTTGAGCAGCCCTTGCAGCCTTTGCCCGCCATCTCCTGAGCTGGAAGGCCGAGTTAACAGCAATCTGTGGTGCTCCCCGACCTCGCTGCGCTGTTGGAGGTGTTCCCTGGTGCCCCCTCAGCAGCTCCTGTCCCCCGCTGGCTGCTGGGGATGCTGCTGCCATGTCGGAAGGGAAGCAGGTGGTGAGAGGTGGCTTTTCCAAGTCCTGCTTCCATCCCTTGGCAGCGTCCCTCCAGATCTGACGCGGCATTTGGGATTCAGGAGGAAACCCGGTGCTGTGGCAAAGCGCGGCACCCGCAGCGCAGGCCTGGGCCCCTCCTCGCAGGATGCAGGGACACGGGAGGGGACGCGGTGCCACGGCCCTGCTGCTGCAGCCCATCCTGCCCCGGCCCCTTGGCTTCATTCAGCTCCGGCGTCCACCGACCCCAAAGCAGAGCTGTGCAACCCAAGCGCGAGGCATCCGGCACGCGATCCTTCCTGCGGGGGGCTCAGAGCACCGTGCGGCTCCCAGCTGGGGCAGAGCTCTGCTCCCTATGCAGAGAGCAGCGTAATCAGGTCAAGATTTATTTGTCCTTGTGGTGAAGCCCCGTTCCCTTGGCAGAGCCCCGCGGGGCTCCCGGCGTGCAGCCGCCTTCCATGGCCGCCTCCCAGGGCACGGCACAGCTGGTGCAGCGCTGCGTCCCAGGAACCGAGCCACACCATGGGCCAGCCCCAAACCCCAGACCCCAGACCCACACCTGAGGAGCTCTGCGGGTGCTCGGAGGCTTCTGTTAGAGAGTGGGACTGCAGCCTCAGAGAGAGCCCCACTTTGGGTTCTCTGCCCCTGGAATCTGGGGGAGCAGTAAACTCCCCCGCATGCGCGAGGTGGGCCGCAGAGGTTAATTAGTGATTGTTTGCGAAGCTCTCAGCGCGGCGGTGATGCACGGCGCAGAAAAGCTGCCGAGGAAATGAATAATTCTGCCTTCCCAGCAGGGCGGGAGCAGGACGTGGTAAATAAAGCGAGGGCTGTGCGTGGGGTGGGAGGAGGAGAGGGGCCGCGGGCCGCAGCTCTGCGGGGCTCTTCCCACCACTGCCAGCTCTGCGACAGAAGCTGGGACGGAGAGGGGGCTGATGCCCCGCATCCCCTGCGTGGGGCTGTGCGCCAACTGCGAGGCCCCGTGGCCACGCACCCCATGGCTGCGCGTTCCTCATGCTCACTGCTGGCTGAGCACCCAGGATTGGGCCCGATGGAAGGCGCTTTGCTGTTGCCTTTGGCGCGGCGCGGTGTTGTGCCAGCACTGCTCCCCCAGGAGGACGGAGCCCAGCCGCCCCCTCCTGCACCAATCCCGGCTCCTGAACCTTTATGGCCGCCCCCGTTTTGCCCTCCAGAGCTTTTGGGGAGCTGCGCCCGCATGGCGTTGTCTGCCTTACGGATGGCTTTGCGGAGACGCTGGCCGATGCCATAAATCTCCCTCACTGCCATGGTTGCTCAGTTACAGCGGAACGGGAAGCCCAGCGCAGCCCCACGGCAGCAGGGTGTGGGCTGGTGGCCCGGGGACGGCAGCCCCTCTCCCTTGGGCTGCCCCTCCAGGGCTGGAGGCGATGTGGCAGCAGCAGTGATGTCCCAGCGTCTGTGTGGGCTGTGGTTACGGCTGTGTCCCCTGGCCTGGCCTGGCCACATGTCCCTGTGGCAGCACATGGGTTTGGGGTGCAGGATGGGATTGGGGTGACGCATCCCCAGGGTGGGACACGGACTCCCTGAGCCACCTGTTGTCCCCAGATCAACCTGAACAAGGGAGACGAGTACTGGTGGAACGCCGTCCTGGAGGGCGAGGAGCAGATCGACATCGACAAGATCAACAAGGAGCGCTCCATGGCCACGGTGGACGAGGAGGAGCACGCCGTGCTCGACCGCCTCACCTTCGACTACCACCAGAAGCTGCAGGGCAAGCCGCAGAGCCACGAGCTGGTAGGTGCCAGCAGGCCGGGAGCGCGGCTAGTCCTGTCTCTGCTGGGGGTCCTCTGTGCCCCGTGCGCGAGGGCAGAGCGCCGGCGCCGCGTCCCGACGGCCGTGGGGCGGCTCCGTGGTGACGGGCCCGCTCCGCTTTGCAGAAGGTGCACGAGATGCTGAAGAAGGGCTGGGACACCGAGGGCTCCCCGTTCCGCGGCCAGAAGTTCGACCCTTCCATGTTCAACATCTCCCCCGGCGCCGTGCAGTTTTGACCCCGGAGAAAAGCGGCCGAGCGGCGATGCGGGGAGGGGAGGATCCCGAACCCGGCGCTGGGACCCCCGGCATCCACGGCCGGCGCAGCACGGGACGCGGCGTTCCGTCCCCGTCACCACGGCAACCCGGCGCTGGGACCCTTCTCCTCGCCTCGCCTCGCGCTGGCGACGGCTCCGTTGTTTTTCAGGAATAGACGGAGCTCGTTGGGTGACATAATTATTATTTTTGGTGGTTGAGGATATTTCTGGTTTTCGCTTCTGCGGGTGCACGTCCCCTCCCTACCCAGCCCCGGGCGGCTGCGCCCTCAGCGGGTGCGTCCACGCCGTGTCCTGCCCGGGGTCCCCGCCTGTCCCCAACCCCGGGGGCAGCAGGGACCGCCCAGCGCACAGCCTGGGGCTGGGGGATGCGGCGCCCCGCTGCCCCCGGCTGCAATAAATCCTTGCTCCCAGCGCAGGGAGTGCGAGTGGTTCGGGGATGCTGGTGGGGGCCGCTGCTCACGAGGCGCTGCGACCCACGGGGGCGCCGCTCCTGGTGGGGGCTCCACCGCTTGTGGGGACGCGGCTGGTCACGGGGAGGCTGCCACCCATGAGGACAACGTTGCCTGTGGGGCACTGCCACCCCCGGGGACACCGCAACCCGTGGGGCCGCTGCCACCCGTAGGGACGCGCTGCCACTTATGGGGACGCCACCGCCCGTGGTGATGCTCCCAGCCACAGGGACGCGCGCTGTCCCCAGCCCCACTCGAAGGCCCCTTCAGCCCCGTGGGGCGGCGGCATCCCGAGGTGCTCGCTGGGACATCGGGGTCCCTTGTGGTTCGGGGGCCCCTCCTCGTCCCCTCCTCATCCCCGGTGGCAGCGCACAGCCGCAGCCCCACGGCCGCCCACGGTCGCCATGGCAACGCCGCCCACCGCCCACTCGCGCTCCCCCCCCCACCGTGGGCCCCGTTCCCACGGCTCCGCCCACGGGGGTGGGATTTAATGTCACCGTGTCCCCCCCCGTCGCCCCCCCCGCAGCGTTGGTGGGCTCGGGGGGTCCCTCGGGGGACGGGGGATTTGGGGAGTTTCCCCCCCCTCCCCATGCGTGTTGTGGGGGAGTCCTGAGGGAGGTGCGAGTGGGGGGTGGGGGGTGGGGGGTGGATTGCACAACGTT
>NW_024885281.1:0-12377 GCF_019232065.1 Centrocercus urophasianus | reverse complement strand
CCTCTATACTGCTGCTGGAGAGAACGGTCCCACTTGGAGTTTGTGGCAAAGAGCTACGAGGAGAGACCAGAGGCCGACCCCTGGGATTCTGGAGTCGGGCATGCAGAGGGTCTGAAGAGCACTACACTCCAACTGAGAAGGAGATCTTAGCCGCTTATGAGGGGGTTCGGGCTGCTTCCGAAGTAGTCGGTACTAAAACACAGCTCTATCTCTACACTGACTCATGGATGGTGGCAAATGCCTTATGGGGGTGGTTACACCAGTGGGAGCAAAATAACTGGCAAAGAAGGGGTAAACCTATTTGGGCTGCTGAACTGTGGAAAGACATTGCTGCCCGAACAAAGACTATGGTTGTGAAGGTGCGTCATGTAGATGCTCATGTGCCCAAGAGTCGGGCTACTGAAGAACAGCAAAATAACCATCAGGTAGACCGAGCTGCCAAAACTGAGGTGGCTCAAATAGACCTGGACTGGCATAACAAGGGTGAATTATTTCTAGATCGATGGGCCCATGAGACCTCAGGTCATCAAGGGAGAGATGCAACATACAAATGGGCTGGAGACCGAGGGGTGGACTTAACTATGGATGCTATTGCACAGGTTATGCATGATTGTGACACATGTGCCATCATCAAACAAGCCAAGAGGATGAAACCTCTCTGGGAGGAAGGGCGATGGCAAAAGTACAAATATGAGGAGGCATGGCAGGTTGATTATATCACCTTGCCACGATCTCGCAATGGTAAGCATTATGTGCTTAATATGGTGGAGGCAACCACTGGGTGGCTGGAAACATATGCAGTACCTCATGCTACCGCCTGAAACACCCTATTAGGGCTTGAGAAACAAGTCCTGTGGTGACATGGCACACCAGAAAGAATTAAGCATTGGGAGAAGCATTTGGCAGAAGCCACCTGGTTAGTCAATACTAGAGGATCTATCAATCGCGATGGTCCTGCTAGCTCCCTACGTACTGTCAAGGGAGATAAGGTTCCTGTAGTACATGTAAAAAGCATGCTGGGAAAAGCGGTTTGGGTCTTTCCAGCTTCCGGGAAGGGGAAATCTCTTTGTGGAACTGTTTTTGTCCAGGGGCCTGGGTCCACTTGGTGGGTGATGCAGAGAAATGGGGATGTTCAATGTGTACCACAAGGGAATTTGATGTTGAGGGAGTGCAGCCAGTAATTCCATGTAAATATACAGATTTCTGTGTGTGCGTGTGTTTAATGTTTGGTAATTACTGTTTGTATATATATTAAGCATGATGTAGTGATGTAGAATAAGGGGTGGAATGTCATGGTTTTGTGATTTTTGGTTTTCAGTATTCCACATCATAACATCATGTGGGGCACTGGGATTTTAACTGTCAATGCTCAAGTCCTGGGTACCTGCCCTGAAGAGAAGAAGAACTACATTCCCCAGGGGACTTTGCGATCAGGGAGAGGAGGTTTAACTCCTGGCAAGGTCACTTGAGTTCTCTTTCTCGCCTGCCCTTCGTCGTGGGCGCTGCTCCCGTCTCCCTGCTGCTCAACTGGATTGCGCATCTCACCTCAGCGTTGTGGTGAGGCCTATCCACCTTTCGGACATTCTCTCTCTCTCTCATTATATTTGGTTTATTAGCTTCAATTCTGATTATATTGTATTATAGTGTGTTATCTTGCATTCCGATAATATACTTAGTAAATTAGTTTGTTTCTCCTCAGATTGGTGCCGCTGCTTTAATTATTTTGGGGTCTCCTGTTTCCTTTTTTTCCGGAGGCGTGGATCTGCGGATCCCTCCGCCCCGCTCGTCACGAAACCCGTAAACCGTTGACATTTAATAATATAAGTTTCTTTGTTTTTAATATTTGTAGTTTCTCTTCAGAGTAATTTCCTGTCCTGTAATGGGCATTAGTCTTTTTTGAACTTATACCATAACAAAAAACAAAACACCTTTTTTGGGAATGGTTCAAAAGCAAAATATATAGGCTAACCAATTTCACATGTTATTGTTATATATATTGCTGTTCACTTTCCCTGTAATAGGTAGATATTTCTCCATGTAGATATAGTGAACTGTGGATATATATTTATATATATATATGTGCAATATTTTCTTTGAA
This sequence comes from Centrocercus urophasianus, assembly GCF_019232065.1. Lineage (NCBI taxonomy): Eukaryota > Metazoa > Chordata > Aves > Galliformes > Phasianidae > Centrocercus > Centrocercus urophasianus. The sequence goes on along the minus strand of NW_024885281.1, from coordinate 10,279 downwards.
GGTTTGTTTTCAGCTGAATTGTTACTGCATCAAAGAAAATTAAGATGGACAGAAAAACTTTATTCCCAAGTTAGTGGTAATTTTAGTAAATTAACGCCCCCCCCATACACAATTATTCTTAAAGTTTTAAGTAAGTAAAGCATTATTGGGTAGATATCAAGTGAGTGTCTGTTTAAGGTGATGCACTTATCAAAGTCACCACTTTTTCAAAATTATTTCAGATTTCTGTAATGCTGAGCTAATAAAAAATATGAGACTCTAAGGACATTTGGAAAGACATTTGAGAAGATGGTTTGTGCTGAAGCATGGCAAAAAGTAATTTTAAGCATGTGAAACCGTGTCTAAGGAATGCTATAGAGTTGTGTTTTTTTTGAGTTTTTGCACTTGGAAGTACAGCTGTTCTGATTTGTATGCATTCAACGTGGTGTACTTTTCGTCTTTGCCTTTGTACCCTTAGCAAAATTCATAATTGGCTGAGGCCCATAGAGGAGAAAACACCAAGTGTGCTGGTCTACTCCAACACCTTCTTTAGGTTTTTCTTTGTATAGTGCTGGCATTCTAAGTGGTTTGCAGCCAAGTATGAAAATAAGGTCCTTGCTGCAGAGAACTTGTACATAGGTTGCACTGAAAATAATACCTCCTGTTTATTTCCATGGAAACAAAAATGGATACAAAGAGTACAGTAACTCTATTTAATAGAGGAATTTCTCAGTTAGAAAAGGCTTTTTTTCAGCATAGTCACCACCATTAGCTATGCACTTTCAACAGCAATGAACAAGAGCCTGCATGCAGCACTCATAAAACTATGCACAGGATGAAGTGACCTGCTGGCACAACTGCTGAAACACACCACCAAGGGCAACCTGAGTAAGTGGAGAGCAACAGCATACCATTCCTCCACCAAGACAATCTGGTTTGACAAGGGGGATGGTCAGAGCAGTCAATGGGCAGAACTGTGAGTCGTGTGGATGGTTATGACCAAGGAAACCGGTGACGGTATCCTGAATATCTGTACAGATAGTTGGGCTATGTATCAGGGCCACACTCTTTGGATTGCACAGTGGGCCACCCAGGAATGGACTATTCATGCCCAACCGATCTGGGGCAAAGACATGGTTAGACGTAGGGAACACAGTCAAACACAGGACTGTACATGTCTACTGTGTCTCTGGTCATCAGCCCCTACAGTCACCGGGAAATGATGAAGCTGACACACTGGCCCAATGTCATGGTGTCACGGAGTTGACTAGATCAATCTATGTCCGTGACAGGGGCAACAGGCCTCTGCCCTCCCACCCCAGTCCCACAAAAAATGGGAAGGAAGGAAGGGAGGAAAAGAGCAGCGGCAACAATCTATGGAGGAAAACTTATTTTACTGTAATATCGGAATACAAGATAACACAATATATACAATTTAATTGAAATTGAGATTAATAAATCAGACAAGATGAGAGAGAGAGAGTTCCCGGGACCGATTCAAACCTGAAAAGCTTGGAACGGCTAGGAAAGCACCCTCCAGCACCCACTGCAAGGCAGCAAGAGAGCGCCCCCCCCACCCGGAAGGGCCAGATCCCGTGACTGCTGTAATGTACAGGGATAGGTACCTGGGATTGGGGCAGTGACACTTTAATGCCCTGTACACTACATGATGTTTTGATGTGGAATACTGAAACCAAACAAAAACAAAACATAGAACCATGACACATGGTTTTATGATTTTTTGTTATTGGTATTCCACATCATAACATCATGTAGTGCCCTGGGATTCAATGTTTTAATGCTCAAGTTCTCAGTACCTGTCCGGAAGAGAAGAAGAACTATGTACTCCAGCAGGCTTTGTGGTCAGAGAGGAGATAAAAACCCTGGCAAGGTCACCTGATGCGCTCTTCTTTGTCTCCCTGCTGCTCAACCGGACTGCACATCTCACCTCAGTGTTCTGGTGAGGCCTATTCACCTTTCAGACACTCTCAGTACTATATTTAGTAAATTAGTTTGTTTCTCCTCAGATCATTGCCACTGTTTTTAATTATTTTGGGGTCCCCTGTTTCCCTTTTCTGGAGGTGTGGATTTTGTGTAATCCCTCCACCCCACTAGTCAGAAAACTGGGCGGAACCAGTCTGTAAACAGTTGACATCAGAGTTTGATGGATTGAGAATTCACCATCTGAGAACATCGCCCATTCGTTACACCAGAAGCTATGGCATGCGGTACAAAAGACAATGTGGGCAGCTGCTAAAACATGGGGTCTGCCCATACACCTACCTGACATCACCCAGTCATGCAGAGATTGTGATGTTTGCTCTGAGACTGAGATTGTTGCCCAAAACAACAGCCCATCTTGCTAGAGGACACAATCCTCTGCAGCAATGGCAGATCGATTACATCGGGCCCCTTCCTCATTCCGAGGGGACAAGATATGACCTGACCTGCATCGACACTGCAGGTGGGCTGCTGCAGGCCTATCCAGTACTGAAAGCAAACCAGGCATATACCATCAAGGCACTCACTAAACTGATGTCTGCCTACGGGACACCTCAAGTCATCGAGAGCGACCAAGGGACTCATTTTACTGGTGCAACGATACAGCACTGGGCAGAAGAAAATAACATTGAATGGCGATTCCACCTGCCATATAATCCAACCGGGGCAGGCCACATTGAACGTTATAACGGTATTCTTAAGGCTGCCCTGAAGACAGACTCCCAGTCCCTGCAGGGGTGGACGAAAAGACTGTATGAAACCTTGCGGGACCTGAATGAAAGACCTCGAGACGGCAGACCCAGTGCCCTGAGAATGTTGCAGACGACATGGGCCACCCCGCATTGGATCCAAATTACAGGCACTATACAAGCCAAAGTTTTGACCCAGGGTAGAAATACAGCCTGTATCCTGCCCTGGAGAGCAGATCTTCCCCTTCTGATACCCCTGAAACATCTGTTTTATTCCCCATGAGTCTTTGAGCCTTCAGGTTCACTGTAAAGAACAGAATGCCATCTAAGTGTTCCAGTGTTATTGTCAGATCACGTGCAACACCTGGTGATGGTCTACATGGGACTGATGGAGCATAGGACAGACCTGCACCTCACGACCACATGACTCCAGTAACTTCATCAAGCACTGGCCCATAAAAGAATATGAACATTCACCGATTGTCTCTCGTCTTGAATTTTATCAACATGCGACACAATGGAAATTTTATCTATTGTATAAAATATTGTATATTGTAAAATATATAATTATATTGGATCTCTGTAATAGAGAAAGCTTACCCTTTAGTCAACTCCTTCATTGGTTCATGCCATGAAGGGATGGAGTGTATGGGAACTGCTGAATCACAGCCTGAATCTATGACCTCCTGAGGTGAGCAATGAGTCAGCCCTGGGAGCACAGGAGAAGGCATGCTTTCCATCCATTCTTCTTTAGCGTGATAACCTGTTTAGTGTAACTTTCTTGTATATTTCTTAATTATAACATCAGTATATTTGTTGATTATACAGCAGGGTCGTTAACTTACTGAAGGAAAGATCCTTCAATCCACTGAATGATACCTGTAACTTACGAAGAGTAAGTTATTATATTAAGCTTTCGTTGTGAAAAAATTTGAAAAGCTCGAGCTACTGCAGTGAGTTCTGCAATTTGTGGTGATCCAATTGACAACATGCACTTCTGACTGCAGTCATTTTGCAGTCGTACACCAGAGAACTACTGCTCGGTGTGTCTTGCCAGAGCCATCTGTAAATACAGTAACAGCATTAGGAATTGGAACATGTGAAAGTAAAATATTAGTAGTAAGGGACCGGTCACCCAAATTATGCAGTGACTGATGTTTGGGGGTATGGGTTGAGATTTGTCCGGTATAGTCTGCCATAGCAGTTTGTAAACTGAGTGACTGCAAGCATCCAATCTACATGTTTTAGTAGCAGGTATGTAGGTGCAATCAGGGTCAAGAACTTGCAAAATTTGTTGACGATGTCGACCTCACTGTATTAGCATTGCAAACATCTCCACTCATTATGTAATGGTTTTTGAAAATGTATGCGGTAAGAATATCCATTTGAGGATAATGAGAGGATCTTTCCTTGAGGCATCCCATTGACTTAACAAGCTCTATGGCTGATAGCAGTTTGATATTATTGTAAGAGATAGTGGAAATGATAAACAAACATGATGGCTCTATCAGTGTTGCAATTATGTTATAACAAAGTCTAAGCATTGTAGTACTTCTGGTGTTAATTGTCTTTTAGAGGTTAGATCTGGATCTCCTTTGAGTAGCTGGAATAGAGGGTGCAGCTCTTGAGTCGAAATACCCAAAAGCAGTCACAGCCAATTGATGGTTCATAATAATTTTTGCAGATCATTTAATGTCTTTACATGCAGATCATTACATGTCTTTACATTTTAAGGTTTTGCGGCTGAATGGTATAAGATGTGATTTTCCATCCTAAATATTTCCATGGAGAAATGTTGGGACTTCTACAATAGCAGAATTAGGGACTTTTAGTAGCCATTCAGAAGGCCGTTCACTTGACTTAATGATGGTATTATCAGCTCCGGTATCCGTTAGGCCTTATAGCTGTCAGCCGTTTACTAAGCATGTTAATAATGGTTTATCTTTCGACACTTGTGTGGTCCATAGCACAGCAGGTTTTTCCGTGCTCTCAAATCTACCAGTTCGGTCCCTGATAGGAGGTTGAGCCATATAATGAAAAGGGACTAACTGTGCTATTTTTTGGCCTTGGGGAATAAAGCAGGGGGGTGAGGGTCATGTGCGGAAAATCAAACCCTATAGCGTGTAAGGATATAGAGAAGGTATGTTTTATTGGCAATTGTGCAAAAGCCCTGGTGCAAGGGGGATAATTCCTCCAAGGTTGCCCACCGTCTGGAAAAATTGTGCTACAGATATAGGATGAAGTAATACATAATGACGGAGACCAGCTCCTCGGGACACCTTAAAGACAGGCGGGATACAGCTCTGGTGGCAAGTAGCAATCTTTATTGTTGTTACAGGCTTTTTATATCTTTTTGCTATGCGAGTATACAATACCTAAATCAGATAACATTCATGCAGCTGACAGCAATACATCATTGTTTAATTAACTCTTTTGTGGATTATGATCAGTACAGAGATCAAAAGGCGTTCTATTCACAGAACATGTTCTGCTCTTGGTCACGGAACGAAGAAGCTGTAGCTTATGCTTGCCAGTTTCACATGGCAGTCCTTCCCTTTCAGGAGGGGCCGCGTGTTCCCTGTTTGACCCTTTCAGGCCAGCCAGGTCTGTTTTGCTTAACAGTCTTCCTCATTCCACCCTTTTCTATTTTATTAGACCAGGGGTGGTGGTGGTTTATTTTTTGTGTTTTCCATTTCCAATTTTTTAAGATTTATACGCAAATTTTTGAATCTATTTGTTATTATTTTCATCAAGCATGGACAAGCAAGAATTCCTATGATTATCATTATGGCAATGACTATCAGCCCATAAATTCCACTTCTAAATGATTTGAAGGACGGAAATGCAGATTTTAGAGCGCTTATAAATGTAGTAGTTTGAGTTGCTACTGAAAGATCTATATGGTGCGACTGTATCATATCGTGAATGTGCTGTCTCAATTCCCTAAGATCTAATGACGTGTTCGCATTATTCCATATGCCTTGAAGATGATCTTGTATTTTGTTCCAAGAGAATTTGGTATTGTTGTATTCAACAGGAGTCACACAGATAGCTCGGTATTCTGCATGACACAAGAGAGATTCACGAGTGGCTACAATTTGTAACTGTCTTCCCAGGATGTCTACTGTATCCTTTAAGGAATTGAGACGCAGTTCAATCTTTTCATCCCAACTAGCTTGATTTTGTAACGCTTTAGATACATTAATTGATAATTCATTAACATAAGCTGCTGTCTGAATACTAGTTGTTAAAGAAATAGAAGCGACTGTAGTTACTGCTATGGCAGCAATGAGCGCAGCTATTCCGGCTATTATTAATCCGACCATTCGCTTAGATCTCTCTATTAATTGCAAAGAAGCTTCTTGGAGGATTTCCATTCCCTTGTCAGCATACCAATAATGTGTCAAATTTACAGGAAGATAGACGTAATCGGGTTGCTTCACTAACAAGAAGGAACTACTGCTACTATTAAGACAATTAGAGATTATACAATCGGTACAATTCACTATGCTATTTACAATATTTATCGGTCTGCTTAAAAAGGCATAAGGTTCTGGAACACAGGCTTGCATATAAAATTCAGTTGTATAACTCTCTGCAGTCATTGCCCATTTATTATTTATTTGAATCCAAGTCAAGTTTAATCATTTTGCTTTGATTTTTTTCATAGCTGCGTCTGCTTTCCATAAATTAGAATAGAACGTATGATTATTTTTTGTCCAAATTCCTGAGACCAAATTAATTGGTCGCCCTTGATTTCCTATCATATTCTAATCGCATATAGTGGAATTAATGCACACCATTTCGTTAGCTCGACATGCTCTCCAAAAAGGTGCAAATTCTGTTTTTGGAGTTATCGTGTTTCGACATAAAGGAAAATTTAAGGGAGGCATTCCAGAACCTCTTGTCCCATTAGCTAAATCTATATAGAGAAAATTCAGAGCCCAATGAATTCCTGTTGAAACATTGGTATCCCAGTCTTGCTGCACTACCACTTTCTCACACAGGGATTGTGTTTGATTCATCTGAAAACATATAGGCATACCATCAACCTTTCCGGAATAATTAAAACGCGCAGAAAACTCTATTATGTGTCCATCTGAATATTGCCCCATAAACATTGTTTGATTGTTGTAAACCGGAATGTCCACGGGTTCATTCCATGTTACTGGATGAATGATAGGAGGATTGGGTACAAATGCCCAATATGTTTCTGCTTTACAGCCATGATACAGGATCCTCAAGGTACTAAGGATTAAGGCCACAAGTCGTATTCTCTCTTGCATCTTTCTTTCCCATGTCTGGGTTAGAGTCAGTCTCTGCATCTTCCTTTGCAGTTTTCCCATCTTTGTTTTCGGCATGACGGACGTATCTCTCCGGCATCCACCGTGGTGAGGTTTCGTCTGTAGGGAAAACACAAACATATCCTCTGCCCCAAATTAGTACAGGATCAGGACCATAAATTTTACCGTCCATTGGATTTCTCCAATATGCTATTGGTTTATCTCTTGTTTTATTACTCCAATGTCTATCCGCAGCCGATTTTCCGTCATCACCCAATGTCAAAAAATTTAAAACAAATAATGCATGTGATAACATAGAGGACGGAGTATCTTTAATTCCCCATGTCCCCCTTTTTATTTTCTTTAGTTGAGTTTTCAATAAATGATTAAATTTTTCTACTATGCCTTGGCCTTCTGGATTATATGGAATTCCAGTTTTATGGTGAATTTTAAAATGTCGACAAAAGGTTGCAAAACCGCTACTTACATAAGCTGGCCCGTTATCAGTTTTTAATGATTTCGGTGTTCCCATAACGCTAAAACAATGCAAAAGATGGTTGCATACATGAGAGAGTTTTTCACCAGACAAGGCTTAGGCTACTGCAAAGTGAGAGAAAGTGTCAATTGTTACACGGACATAAGAAGATTTTCCAAAAGAAGGTACATGTGTGATATCCATCTGCCATAGATCATTAGGCATTAATCCTCTGGGGTTCACTCCAAAATGAGGAACTGGTAATAAAGGGGTGCAAGAAGAACAAGATTTCACTATGTGCCATGCTTGTGCCCTTGTTATTCTGCATATTTTTCTTAAGGTTCGAGAGGGTAGATGATGAAGTTCATGTAACCGTGTAGCTTCCTGCACATTATATGCTGAAATTTTTGTATGCTCATCAGCTATTTGATTACCTTTAGCCATAGGCCCAGGTAAGTTAGAATGACTACGGATATGACCAATAAAGATGGGATTGTTTCTTTGAAGTAAGAGGGACTGTATTAGGCTTAGATGTTGTTGAATGAAAGTCACCTTAGAATTTCTAAGTGGAACTGTCTCAAGCCATTGTAAAGCTTGAACTATGTATTGACTATCAGTAATAATGTTGACAGGTTGTATGTTCTGTAGGAGAGCTTGATACAACACATAAAGTTCAGCCATTTGTGCAGAGACATCTGTTAATTCCCATACTTGAGTATTTGGTGGTGTAACTAGCACTGCTTTGCCATTAGAGGAACCATCTGTATACACCGTTAATGCATTTTCTATTGGAGCTTGCTTCACTATTTTGGGGAATACTAAAGAATGATAGGTAGCAAAACTAAGAATTTTATGCGAAGGGTAGGTAGATGTTATTTCTCCTGTAAAATTTGCCAAGGCTATTGTAAGCTCATCTACCATATTAAGGAACCAAGTGAGTTGTTTATGTTTGTATGGTAGTACAATTTTTGCTGGATCTTGACCTAAATGAGCAATGCTCAATTTCCGTCCTTGTTGAATTCGCTCTGCAATCTTAACAGGGTATGATTGAAGTGTGGCACTATGGCTATGATGTCCATGTATCCAGGTAAGCACCCCGTCTTGGAATAGGATTCCTGTTGGCGTTAAGCGTGTGGGTAAGATAATTAACTCCCATGGTTGTGTGGGGTTAACATATTGTAATTGTGTATTTTCTATAGCCTTTTCCACTAGCTTTAAAGCTTGTTGAGCTTCCTTTGTTAACTCTCGTGGGGAGCTAGGATTTGAGTCGCCCTCCAAGGTTCGAAATAAAAGGCTGAGGTCAGCCGTGGTTAATTTCAAGAAAGGTCTGATCCAATTGATGCCTCCTAATAATTTCTGAAAATCATTTAAAGTGGATAACTGTTATGTTGAAATGGCAACCTTTTGGGGGGTAAAATATTTTGGGTACAGTTGAAACCCTTAATATTTAAATGGGAATGTGCGCTGTACCTTTTCCTGAGCAATTTTTAATCCATTGTTTTGTAAGTTTTGTTCTAAATGGCTGTAAGCCATTGTCAATAATTCCGAGGACTCTGTTGCTAGCAAAATATCATCCATGTAGTGTATGCAAATCAAAGATGGAAAGGTTTTTCTGGTTTCCAAAATACTTTTAGCTGTGAATTTTTGGCATAAAGTTGGACTATTGGCCATCCCTTGCGGTAGGACCTTCCATTGATATCGGTCCATGGGTTTGTTGTAGTTAATAGAAGGGACACTAAATGCAAAACGTTGACAATCGGAAGGGTTTAACAATATTGTATAAAAACAGTCTTTCCAATCGATAATTATTTTCTCGTAATGAGCTGGGATAGTCATAGGATTTGGCAAACCAGGTTGTAAGGCTCCCATTGGATACATCGTCTTATTCACTGCTCTTAAATCTTGTAATAACCTCCATTTCCCTGATTTCTTTCTGATTACAAATATAGGAGAGTTCCAAGGAGAAGCTGAGGGTTCTATGTGACCTAGCGCTAGTTGCTCCTGTATCAACTCAGCAGCTGCCAACAACTTCTCCTTAGGCAGTGACCATTGATCCACCCATACAGGTTCATCTGATTTCCACTGAATTTTATCTGCATAGGGGACAGGAGCATCAATGGTCACTACGGGGAAAAACCCATTCCTTTTCGGTCATGTTTAGGCTTAATTATAATGGGTTCAGCTTGTCCGTCTGAATTCTTTCCAAGTCCTTGTCCCGGAATGTAATGTTGATTACACATCATGTTTGACACTTGTGCACTGGGACTGTATATGTATGCTCCCATTTGAGTTAAAATGTCCCGTCCCCATAAGTTGACTGGAAGTCCCATTAATACATAAGGTTGCACTGTTCCTGAATGTCCTTCATTATCTTTCCATACGAGAATTTTTATGCTTTGCAGAGGACTGTCTGCCATTCCAGTACCTTTTAGATGCATGTTCGCACTTTGCAAGGGCCATTCTTTTGGCCAACAGTCCTTTGATGAGGAAGACTGTTAAGCAAAACAGACCTGGCTGGCCTGAAAGGGTCAAACAGGGAACATGCGGCCCCTCCTGAAAGGGAAGGACTGCCACGTGAAACATGCGGCCCCTCCTGAAAGGGAAGGACTGCCATGTGAAACTGGCAAGCATAAGCTACAGCTTCTTCGTTCCGTGACCAAGAGCAGAACATGTACTGTGAAGAGAACACCTTTTGATCACTGTACTGACCATAATCCACCAAAGAGCTAATTAAATAATGATGTACTGCTGTCAGCTGCATGAATGTTATCTGATTTAAGTATTGTATACTCCTGTAGCTAAAAGATATAAAAACCCTGTAACAACAATAAACTTTGCTTCTTGCGCCACCA
>NW_024885280.1:0-54070 GCF_019232065.1 Centrocercus urophasianus | reverse complement strand
GGGGCGGGGCACGAGGTGGCCGTTGGGATAGGGGTGGCGCGGGTGGCTTTCGCTGCGCTGAGGGGACGCGGCAGCCCGAGGGCCGTGGTGTGAAACAGGCACCCAGTCCCCATCCCAGGCTCGGAGCTTCCCAGGACGTTTTTTTTTTTTTTTCTTTTTTTTTTTCCAGTTGAAGTTCAGCTGAAAATTACCCTGCACTGCCAGCTGACCCAACCAGCTGCGGCTGTTGCCGCTCTCAGCAACACGTCGGTCACACACACACACAGCGCTGCGTGCTGACACAGCCCTCGCCTTCCTGTCCCTGTCAGCACGGCTCCTGACACGGCTGCTTTAATCCCTTCCCACTCACTCGCAGCACCCAGCAGTTGTGAGAGGAGCCGTTTCCCGTGGTCCTGGTGGGATAGATTGCTCCAAGTCACCGGCATACCCCGAACCGAAATGCCGTGTACGGCGCTGCAAACAAATGTCTGCTGTGGGCGCAGCCAGGTCTCAGTGGCCCCTCAATTCCCTCATTCCATTTAGCTGGAGGAGCCATTGAGAGGAGGAACTTCTAACTGAACAGCCTCTACTGTGATTTTTTTTAAGATTTAGCACGCGGGAAAAGCTAAGATATTTTTGTAGATAGCAACTATAGATCACCTTCAAATTTCACTTTAGAGAAGGTCTGCAAGGGTGGATCATTAACAGAAGCTGTGAAGAACGCATGCATATTTGTCAGCAGACAAAAGGCGAGATTACAGCTCAGAAGTTTTTTGGCAGCCACCAATGCATAAATCCATTGGCCGACAAACTTCTTTTACTCGCCCTCAGATATTCCTTTGTGTGGGCAAATGCCACAGATGGGCATGTAAATGATTGCCAAGTAAAGCAACTAGCACTTTCCAGATCTGAGCCTCCAACTGATTTTATGAGAAACTGAATTTATTTTCCTGTACTACTTCCCCCTCCTCCCCCCTCCCCCCCTCCAACAACAGCTCTGTCCTTTTCTCTGCTATTCCCATTTTCATATTCTAAATTTGTTTCTCCTCTCTGCCAAATTAGAGTGCACCAGCCTCTTGCATCACGTTGAGGTGAAATACCGTCAAGTCTGGACGCATCGTTGTTTGTATTACAGCAGCAGTTAGTAGGTCAATTGAGATAAGTGGCCCTTTATGCCAGACGTTTTACAAAACATATGAGACAAAGGGAGAGTTTGAGTCCTAATTGCAAAGGACAGAAAACGGTAAATAAAAACAAAACAGAATGAAATGATCAACTATGCTTCAAGAACAAAGATCCCAGCAGAGGCCAGGGGGAGAACTCAACTTTCCTGAATCCAGAGTGAATTTCTTACTTAGAAGGCACTTTCCCAAGTCAGAAAGAAGCTCCGCAGGAATACACACATACAGCATAGGCTTATTTTTGGCAGAAATTCTAGTTTTCTTTGTTTTAACTACTATATCCTTATCAAAGCTTTTCAGGGAAATGTGCCATGTCATTTTACTGTCTATAAAGAGGTAATAGCCAAAAAGAAAAACACCTCTGTGGATGTTCTTTCTTTTCATCTTCTACTGCACTGAGGTGCTGCCATCCTTCTCTGTGAAGTTCTCCCTCTGTGGACCTACTCTTGAGGGTGCATTTCTTTAATCACCATGCCTAGCAGTTCTTAACAGAATAATTTTATTTATGAATGCTCCTGCAAAGAATAAGGAAGCACTTTGAAGAAGTGTTTGGAGATGTGAACTGCTGTGATCTGGGCAGACAATACAAACTTTTGTCTTTCCATGGTGACCAAGCTTCAGGCTTCTGGGACTTTCACCTCAGATAAACCCTTCAGCATCACAACCCTGTCTGCCTGTGCTGTTCGAAATAGAGAATGCAGTCCGTGTTACCGACCAGATTTCCTCACCCTCGTTGTGTGATGTGAGGTGGACTGTATGAATTCAGCTGCTGTACATGATGTTAAAACAGACTGTTGCCAGTGCTAGGCATCTGAGCAGGCCCACAGAATTTAAGGGAAGTAGCTGCATATGTAAAGATGCACTTCAGTGATATGCAAGTTGAAGTTAGAAATGGAAGTAATTCTGTACTCAGTAGGTAACCGCATTTCAATAGTGAAATTATGCATTCTAATTTCTCATTCATGATACAACTCTTGGAGATCCCTTCGGTGAAAGGAAGCGTTTCACACACACATACAAACAGGTTCTCCAGATTGAAGGCGAGATTAAATCACTAAAATCAACTTTGAATGAAACACAAAACGTGAGTAGTAATTTTGTCTAATTTCTTAAGCAAGTTAGTATCAGTTAATAATAATGATTAAAAAAAAAAAAATGGCAGGCAACTCATTATGCTGTTGGTGCTGTTTGCTTTCTGTTTTGCTTTCATATCTGTTGTCCAAATGAAGAAACTTTGAGGGAATTGTTATAGATCTGTAATATTTCTGTTCTACCTATGTATTCTTAAAAGAGCAACATTTCAAAAATACTGCCAGGCCGTATGTTTGGTTTTGCATTAAAAAAATTTGAAGCCTGCTTTGGCTGCTGTGAGTCTCAATTTTATGCTCAGTTTTAAAAGGATATAAAATTTTAATCAAAAAGTTTTTCAGTCTTTGTGAAAGCTGCTACATTATAAATTTGAATTACTTTTTGGTATTAGAAATTCCAGGGTGTTAGGGTATTCATTACCAACTTATATTGACTTCACCACCTTAACTTTTGTATATTTTGCCTCTAGGTATTCTTTGTAAAAAGGAAAACAATAAATCTTATTAAGCTACAACAAACAACTAATTTCTTACACGTTAGTGAAACTGCTGTAAAATTAATTAGTAACATTTCAGCAGAATGGTCCTTCATTTGAAAAGGTCAAAGTATTGAAACCAGCAGCCTTCCCTACAAAACATTGCTAGCTTTGGTAGAAAGGTTTTAGCAAACATGCAATTTCTGAGAGAGACTGTAATTATTAGGAAGAGTCTGACAGTGTTGGGTGGGTCAGATTCAAGTCTCAGTTCTTCCCCATTCAGGTGAGATTTTTGATCCAGTCTTTTACATCACCTTAACTGCCAAGCTACCTGCTGACATGCAGTAGGAATCTTACCCATTCTTCCCTGCTTATGCTAAAGAAACATTCATTTTAGTAGAAACTTGAACTTGGGACTTCAAAGCTTCACATAAGTTCAGCAGATGTTCTGTGCACTTCCTTTCCTCATGCATTAAAAACAAACACAAAGATTTTCCTCCAAAACGTGAAACAGGAAAACACTGAGTTTTGCTTTGTTCCCCATCTTTTTAGAAATACAACTTCCCAAGTTGTAACTTGGAAACTAAATACATTCCTGTATGCAGTAGAATTTTTTATAACATTCTCAAGTGGGAAAGATGGAGGTTTTTTATAGAAAGGATGAGAAAGCCTTCTTTTTGTTGGTTTTTTTTTGGTTTTTTTTTTGTTTTTTTTTTTTTTTTTTTTTTTTTTTGTTTTTTTTTTTTTTTTTTTTTTTTGCATTTCAGCATTCCTCTCCCAAAGAGTGAAACAAAAAATCTATACTTTTAAGTGTAATACAGAAACTTTCTTCCTGCTCTCTGAAATGCAACAGAAATGAACATACACTTGTACACTTACACCAACAAACAATAAAGAGCATATTTTGCAAATTTGTGGCTTACATTCATGAATTTGGTAGTGAATCCAAGTGCATAGTCTTCGTCCTCATTTAAATACAAACTGCCTTTAAAAGCAACTTTCAAAGAGAAAAGCACGTGTAAAGTTCTGCATTTTTTTTTATATGCCCCAACCATCATTTATAAATGCATATGTACTTAACATCTAAAGATAATTTATTTGGCTCTGAGGGAATACAAATAGATTCACAGAAGATTCAATAGATTCTCCACTGGATCACTTTGCTAAGTTACATTTAGAGAGCAAAAACTCCACCTCATTTCAGAACGTAAGGAAGACAAGTTATTTTGAACTCTTGCTTTTTTGAGATTTTTGCCTCTTGAAATTGCCTCCTGCCTTCTGTCTGATAAAATCCTTAATTGCACTCCTCACAAGAGTACTTTTCAATATCAATATTCCCAAAGTCTGTAGAGCTCCATGCCAGGGCTTGGCTCAGTTGTCACTACTCATGGGAAAAGCCGAATACTGCTTGTAATTTAGTATTTTAGGATTGAGCTCTTCTGTAACATTATGCAGAACAAATATTTTGAGCATGGAACGGTAAATATCTCACAGATGATAATGACTAAAATAAATCTGGACTGTCATTTTAGTAAATGCCTGTTTTTATACACAGAACAGGTAGTTGCATCTCCAAGAAATACTGGAGATTTGTATGATACGAGTCACTTATTTACAAACAGAAGTCAACGTAGCTGTCTTAAATGGTAAGGGAAAAGAAATTAAAGCGCATTCTACAATTACATGGAAGATACCAATACACGTGCTGAATACAGAGTTGAGAACTCAGAGCACTGTGATTGCTAGTAGGACTGTGTTTGACATTTAAAATTCTGAAGTAGCGAACTTTCATTCTAAGATAAATCAGAATTTCGTATCCATTTTTTATTCACTTTGGTGCTTACTGAGACTTAACACCTTTTCTTATGAAACAGTGCTCACTTTAAGTTCTGTAGTTCTCATTAGCACAGATTTTGCACAGCTGATGATTTCATTAGTTCAGTCCTCCTTGCTGACAAGCACTTTGCATCTCAAGACATCATGATTCATAAGCTTCCTTTTGCTATGGGATTTGAGAGACCAGTATGGGAGTATCCTATTCCTACAGCAAAGGCTCAGATGAATAATGTAGTATGAGTAAAAAGTGTCAGTCAGCAATGGAGATATTCTGTATGTATAGATAGCTTAAAACTGCTAGTCAGGAAAAGGTAGATTGATGCAGATAATGATCTTCTGTAAGATTTTGTCTGACATAAGAAACGCAGTGGTAAAACAGTCATTTTGCAGTACTGTAATTGGATACAAACTTCATTTGAGATTTTGTCTTTCACCTGCTTTACCAGATTTACATAAGACAAGTGCCTGTTGCTAAAGAATATTATACATTCACATTATCCTCTGAGAGGTTCAGGATTCCACTGTTATCAAAATGTAAACGTCACTTTTGTTTAAATATTCTATTGACACCACTGATTTGGAAAATTTGAGACTTGCAGTAGTTATTCATCATGACAGCATATTTGCATGCAGATTTCATTCTGTATGTATTTGTATTAATTAAAGAATAACTTTCAGTAGTTCTCCCATATATATTTTAAAAGGCCAATTTTCTCACAACTCAAAGTTGAGTTGTTTAATTTTTTTAATTTTTTTTTTTTTTTTTTTTTTTTTTTTTTTTTTTTTTTTTTTTTTTTAAATACCTCCACCATTTTACTTGAATTAATTGAAGCTTAGAATCTGATATTTCGTGTCTCTGTTGTATCCCCAAGTATCTCTGTTGGTTCAGTAATGATCACATCTAAAAAGCAGGAGCTGACCTGGCAATTGCAACAGTGTATTTAAGTTCAGAACAAGTAAATAATAGCTCCCTAGTGTGCTACCATGATAAAGAGCAGATAAATAACAAAATGGACATACTTTCTGTGCTTCAGTAGTTGTATAATCAAGAGCTGGAATATAGTGTATCTTTCTGAGTTTCAGTTTTTTAAGATGTATTTATAAGGATATGAAGTAATTTAAAGAAAAAAAAGCTAAAGATACTCATCTTGGACGACTACCTTGAACTGCCTTTGAGTGCCAGCACACTCTTGAAGTGCATTACCACCTCAAAGTCTCAGCAGTCATAGATGAAATTTTAAAAAATACCTTCTAAGAACACAGTCAAAGTTTGGATTTGTCATCTAAAACAAATGTTCTGTTCTATGAGTTTTAAGGTAACAGAAGATGACAGCAGCATATCCTCAAAATGAATAGATTCAAAGGAAGTCATGATCTCATAAACACAGAATAGCTCAAGGCTATCCACGGTTGTCTGAGTCATATTTCCTTAATGATAATTTTAAGGTCACTGCTGAATATGATCAGTTTATTTTGAGAGACAAGAAATAAATCAGAAGCAATACTTGGCAAGAAAGAAACAGAGATCAATTGGCACAATACATAACTTGAGCTCAGTTAATCAAAATGCCTTTTGAAATACTTTTGATTTGTAACTTTGGTATTCTGTTGTTCTAGAAATCTGTTTTAATTTTTCATCCTGTACTCTGTGAAGAAGTCTACGAATTCCATAATGTCTGGATAGAGAACAATTTGGTTTTAGTACTTTGATCAGTCTTTGTTGACAGAGTAAGCTTTATCAACCATTACTGAGATTAATTTTTGCGATGTATTATCATCAGTTTGGCTTCTCCAAAACCTATTTAGAGTGCATGTAAGTAGCTAGTTTGCATGAATAGGGGGGAAAGAAGGTCAAAATATACTGAAGGAAAACTTAGTATCCTGTCAGCTATGCTGAAAACAGTTTATGCTGGTTTGTCAGTCAATTATTCATTTATAATCTAATACAATTTAAGATCTGAAATGGAACATCACCCTTTGAAGAATTCCAACCTCTGATTTTCTAGACGTCAGATCCTTTATAAACTCATGGTGTGGCATCCTTAGCTTTCACCCTTGTGAGCTCAAAGCTTTACTTTAAGGAAAAGGTTAATGTCCAGCCCTGAAGTTAACAGAGTTAACTGTGCTTTTAATCCATCCGTGCTGTCTTATCAGGTAAAGTGGTTCAGCATCTAGGATTTTGAAATTTTAAATAAGGAGTCTTCTTTGGAAGCAGTAAGTTGGATAGCACTTGCCCGGGAAGCATAAATGGCAAGAAAGAAGCATACGGATAAGATACCACAAAACTACCTGCATGTGACTCAGAAATTTGTCACAGTTCTAGAATTCCAATTCCTCTAGGATAAAGAACAATCTGATTCTAAGTCTTGAGCTGTTGATATTCAGCATTCCTTAGATGGAATTTCATGTCAGTGAACAGATTCGTGACACTACAAAATGTCAGAAAAAGCAAATAACAAAACAGTAATGCAACACCTACAGACAAGCCATCTGCTCACCTGGGTATCCACACCTAGAAGAACTTGGACAATATCGAAAACAAGAATTCAGTCTTCCCATAAACTGGCCTGATCATGAGAAGTGTAATAAGAAAATGAAGGCAAAGTTGGGATTTTCTCTTCTCTTTTTGTACTTTCGCACTGGGAAGCAAGGACAGAAAATGACTGACCCTGTTACAAGGAACAATTCCTGAAATACTGGAATGGTAATAAGTGTCTGATGAGAATAATGACCTGAGGCAGAATGAGACTGTACAGTGGGAAGGATGAAAACATCAGTGGCCATTAAAGCAGAACAAAAAACAAAAATACAAAAGTTCAAGCTAAAGGAACCTGGAAGCAGAGCAGTCAGACACCGTGTGAGAAAGCAGACATTGGGTTCAGCATATCTGCAAGAGGAAGAAAAATGTTTAGCCTGCAAATTTTGCTGAGAATTGAGTGGACAAGAAAAGTATCTTTGTTCTCTGAAGAAAATGAAAGTTGAACTACTTATGGTCATGCATAGAGACAACAAATGAAAGATGAACTGACAGTGTGTGACAAGATTCTCTCTGGTGTTCTCCATGTGCACTCTTCATATCCTGAAAAAGCTGATGCCACTTCTGCCACTCAGCTATTAGACCGGTGGCCAGCTGGGTTCTGCTGGCTGGCAGAGCTGCAATTTTGTTCCAGCATCACTGATAATCAGCTGTATTTGAAAGGAGGTAGGTGACTCTGAGAAGAGAACTTGAGCTTTTTGAAAGCGGTGGATAATTGCTGGCTTTCAAAACATCCCTCACAAGAAGATGACTATTTAGATGATTATTTTTTAACAACCGGCACAGAAGAGCCCTGCCTTCCAGGAAATCTACCTCTCAAAACAGCTGAGTAAGGATCTCACATGAACCAACAGGTTGACTCACCATAGATATGTTTCACTTCTCTTCTAAATAAAGTTACATATTTTCTTTTATTATTATTATTATTTTTTAATTTAAAGAGGCCCCTAAAATATGTCATAATGAAAAGTCAAAACCAAATGTTTGTCTAACATCAAAACAGAGTTTTTCCACTACTCTCAAACAGGTTAACTTCTCACACTACCTACCTTTTTTCAGACATACCTAGACGAAACTTAACATAGAATCACTAATTTCAGTACAGTTCAACATTCTGGTAGATAGCGAGTATTTAGCCAAGTATTCAGTGTGGAATGACAGAAGGAGCAGAAGGTGCTATAAAGAAAGGGAAGAAGATCGCCCACCCGTATCAGAAGATTCCAGATCTGCAGGGGAAAGCTTCACCAAGAAGGGATCTCTGAAAAGAAATCCTTCCCTAGTGGCAATCAGCCCTTAAATGAGGTCTAAGAAAGTATGAGGTCCAGTCATACAGCTGAATTGCCTTCACCTGTGCTCCCAGGGCTGACTGGGTCCTTTTCCCAGGTGCTCAATCTGTAGCTCAGGCCGTGACTCAACAGTTCCATATATCTGTTTAAGAGAACCTGAGAGCTTACGAGTCCTCTGTTTTTAAATATTTATGAAAACAAAGCTCTCTGTGAATGACTGTGTTATTTTCACACTTCACAGTTTTACAAACCCTAGTCTTTGATCTAACAAAATCTCGCAAGTGTCACAATTATAAACATTCAAACTGAAAAGATGTAAAGTGTTCTCAGTTCTGTAAGCTGGATATAAACCAGAAGCAAAGAAGATGGCACGTTTCTTCACTTGAAAAACTTCACCCAGAATCTTCTTTCAGGGACAGCTTGAAAAAACAAATTGTACTGTAGTTTTGCAATCTGTCACAGTGGAGGACAGCTTCTCAGCTGAAGATGCCTTCAAATGAATCATATATCATTTCATCTGAGAATTTATAAACCTTTCTAGTTCAGTTAGTTTTTTTCTCTCTCAATATCAGAAATATTCCGTCCAGTTCTAATGTGGTACATACGGGAAAAACAATCATACAAATCCAAACCAAGTGTTGGAACACCCCATTAATTGAATTTTGTATATTTTTCCTAATTTTCTCTTCAAAATTAACACGCCACAATAGAGCAAAGTGAAGAAGCATCTATTATTTAATGGGAGCTCCAGGCTGAACATGATGGCCTGTACTTGGTGAAGCTGAAATCCAGGCTTAGTGGATGTCATTAGTATCAAAGTACAGTTCAGTTGAGAGGTTATTGTCTCTCTCTTGAGAAGAGAGAATATGTATAAGACCCTATGCAGTAGGTTAGTTTTAAGGTTCATGAAAATTCTGCCAACCTCAGATTTGAAATATGTGAATTCAACCTTGGAGTTTTCCCTGTTTATGAGAAATCTGCCTCAGTGCACAAGAATTGATATAGAATCTGGTCATGCTCTGGCACAATGCACATAAAATTGAAAAAAGAAGACAGTATTTCCTGATCTAATGGTACAGTAGAAACATAGCTTCCTCAGTGGCTGCCTCTTCAGTATTCATCTGTGATCATACATAGAGTAGGATTGTACTTTAATATGAATTCTGTTCTAACACATGCTCATAGGTGATAGCTTTTGAAGTTTGACAAAGCCCTTAAAAATATTTTACCACTAGTTTTGTTCTCATTATAATTCCTCATCAGGAACTTTGCTAACAACTAACAAGTTGTTATTTTCTCTTTCCTTGAGTGCAGTTCATATATTATTTTTCAGTTCAGTGTTTTGATTAACTAAATTGCTAAGATTTTTTGTGAAGTAAATGACTAATGGTATTCATGTTTTATAAATGTGGAAGAATAGAGAAGGAAAGTGACTGTCATGGTGAGTGGCACGGTCAGTGCCAGGGCTGGGAAATGAAACCTAAGATCTTTACTGCCAGTTCCAATCTAGCTGATGTTCCATGGGTGACATCTCCTCATCCCCATACAGAAATGCATAAAAACAGCTTCAGCAGAGCAAAGTCAAGCATTCACAAGATAGGAAATGACAAAATAAGAATGCTTATGTAACTAACAGTTCTGGTCTAAAGGTACTTGTTCTGTGCAGTTTGCTTCCATGACTGATTTGAATCAAATCTGCATGGAAAAATGCTTTGCTACTGAATAGATAGGGTGTCATGTTTGTAGTGTTATGGCTGGAGTCAGAATAGTAATGTCAAATCTGGAAAGAATCCCAGTGTCATCATCCTCTTGCCATTGTAAAAGTCTCTTCCAGACAAGGTTCTGTTTCCATTCCCTTAGTGGCTCATTCCTTTGACCTGTCTATTTCTGAGTTGTTTTTTGAATATATCCCCAGTTTATCCCTTAGTCCCTTAGGTGGCTCACATTTGGTCTGTTCCTGGTTGTTGGTCTGTTCTTGCTTCTGTTTTCTCAGTCTCATTCTCAGCAGGCATGCTGTGCTTGTTCCTTCTACCCACTACAAGATCATCTCAAAAACCTGTAGGCCAGTAGGCTCCTTATTTAAGGTGATAAGTAGAATTAAGTTCCTCATTCTGGAGTTACACTAATAAGAAGTCAGTACATTTTTAAGGGTAGTCTTTGAATGTGTTAAAAGTTTAATCAGAAGAGCTAATTCCTGAGCTCTGACCCATCTACTCTTGGGCAGGTCCGGGTGATTGTTTTAGAAATACACTCTTACAACTTTCACACCAGACAGCATGCAGAGCTTGCTGACCTTTTATCAGCACACTAGGTTGATGAACCCTATGTAGCACTTCTGTTTGTGTTTGGGGGAGGGGATGAGCTGAGCTGTGCAGAAGAGCTGCATGAAGTGAGCTAAGAAGTTAACTAGCAAGTTTCAGCTCACAGTAAGATTCTTATGCATGAATTATAAACCTTCTGTAACAGAAACTGTAAAGGAAATTCAAATAGACTATTAATTATAGCAACACCAATACATTAAGATGAATAAGATTTTCTAAAGATATAAACTAAGCAATTTCAGTTCCTTTTATTCGCTTCATTAGAACTGAATTCTTTGTAGGTGCATTTTCTCTAAGCGTGTGTGCTAATTTAAGAGCTCCTGTATTGGAGTCATTCACCTCAGCCAAGGTTCAGAAAACACTGTGCTCTTAATGCCACCAGAGTTATACTGCGATTACATGCTCCAGGATGCCTCTGGCTTTGTATAATCTTCATCTGACCTGTGGTAAATCCATGATGACTGTTCTCACCTTCAAGGAAATTGAGTGAGATTAAGGCTTCTAAAGGCATAGACTTTTCAAAATTAATCTCATATGCCTAAAACCTCGTCTGTTTCAGAACATGATATAGTTCAGCTGGTCGTGATGGTTTGTTCACTTGACAAAACTCTTCTGAGGAAATTCTGAAACTTCTCCATTGAAAAGGACAGTTTCAGTTTTCTTGTGTGATCTGGAATCCCAGATGAAATTTCAGACCCAGACAGAGAGAATCAATCCAGCACTGCCTATGGCACGGTGGCTGTGTCATGCAGTGAGGAAGTAGGCTAGTGGTTCAAGTTCCTTCTCTGCCTGGTTCAGATCAAAGATTTCAATCTCAGTTGAGACTCTTAGCATTCACTTCACCTAATCCTTTTCTCTTTTTTTATTTTTTCATTATTATTATAATTTAGATAAGCTACAACAGCTCTTAGAAAAGATGCTGAAAAATAGGAATGAGAGTTGACTTTTAAAAATTCTGTGAGTGCAAGCTCTTTTACCTAGCATTCATTCTGCAGAAATAAATAGGTTGATTGAAGTTTTACAATGCACAGAGTTGATACATATAAATATGGTAACTAGAAATAATAAAAAAAAAAAACAGAGAAGACAGCATAAAGTAATATTCCTAAATGTACTTATAATGAACACAGCAGAATTCTAAAGAACTGTCTATGAAAGCCAGTCTTGTGAGTGAGAAGAGTGAGAGAATAATTATGTTTCAATGAATAATCTTCTGGAATGGGCTCTTTCCAGATGTGAATGAGGTAATAAGGTCATTTTATTCCATCATTCGTTCTCCTGTGTTGTTACTGTATTATGTCTCTGCATATGTCATTGTAAACAGAAATTTTTAATTACATCTTCAGAAAGTGTTTGTGATGATTGTATATGTGGCTACTTCAGTGTTTTTGTGGAACAGGCACATCCGCCAGAAGCAACAGTGAAAAATATGCATCAGCTTAAATGGTTTCATGTTTTTCCTGGATAATCTTATTCTCATGGGAAGTATAATCACAGGCTTCCTTTAAAGGAAAGAAATGTTTGGACGACACAGAGGGACAAAACCAATTTCTTCTTACTAAGCATCCCTAAATGATTAAACACCATTTTCAGAACACATGAAAATATTTGCTGCATTTGACTTGTTCCACGACATCTCTGCCAACCACTTCTTCCCTTAGCTTCTTTGAAAAAGATACTACAATTTAAAATTAAGGAAACTCATCAGCAGAATAAAAAATAAAATCAACTTTATAACAGATGACAATAGACTACCACGAAAGGAAGAAAGTAATTTCTCTGACATAATCTTTAATGTTTTATTGCATACGGTTATTAAGGTGAGCCCAGAACAGTGTTTGTTCCTGTATGCTGAGGGGTATGTCCAAAACAGTGGTTTCTCACTATTTCCAACTCACAGGTTAGGTACCCACCACTCTGCATTTAGCAGATTGAATCCCAGATCTCTTTTCTGTAGAGATCCAAGGGCTGAAAGTAAAAACAGTCCTTTACAGAGACTCTGGGCTCCCAGAATCAATGAAGATATTCTAATCCATCCAAGCTGAAGGCCTGGCCTATACGAGGCAGTGGTGCCCATCAATGCATGCTGCCTCTATTTTGTTTCTTGCTCATTTTCTCTGCATTGAAATCACAGAACTTTTCTCTTAACTATTCCCTACAGTTCTTTCCTGGAAGAATACCAGTAATTTAAAGGTTAATAGAATGCCAAGTTCACTGTAATTAGAGCAGAAGAAAAACATTTCTGTAATCACTGTTAAAGCTTTCATACCACTCCACCAAGGTATGGCTCCCAGTCTGATTCAGAAGGTGGGTGTAGAGATCTGTGTGAGTGAGAACTTGTGGCAGGGTGATCAGGCTAGTGCAGAGATGATGTCTGAGTCACTTTGGAGCATGCTGGAAATCTGTCTTTAGGCGACCCACTTGGGAAGAATAGAAGCCAAAATGTCAAGGATGAGCACATCCTAAAAATGTATTTGATGGAATCGGCTACCCTGGAAAAAAAAAGTCACAACACGCTGTTAATCAGAATTTATTTTATTTTTTTTTACTGCACTGCATCATAGATAAACCCTTTACTTGCAGTGGTTTACATTTCTAAAAACTGTGATATTGCAGAGCTGTACATGCAAAGGAGTCTGAAGTTGGTTGCAGCCAGGCCTTTATTCCAGAAGTGGTCAGTTGTTGCTGTGCCTGGTCACATGCATGGCATCTGCAGTGAGTGCCTTGCAGTGCATAGCAGGGTGGAAGTGGTGTGTTAAAGCTCAGTACATTAGAGAGCAAACAGAGTAGCTGAGCTGTCCTGCTGTTGGGAGGCCTCTGCACCATGTCTGTGAAAGAAGGTAAGACCTACTTCAGACGAGTCCATTAATACAAAAGTCTTGCCATTTTGACTTTCAGATTTTTAGATTTCTGAGGTCTAGCTTTACATTTCACTGCCTGTAGTTAGTCTTGTATAGCTGACTTGTTCATGACGGAGATTTCTACAAGAATTCATATTTTTGAATCGCTTTTTATAAAACTCACATTGTTTGGTCATATTGCTTTAGTCTAGTCTGGTTGCTTCCTTTCTGGATTATAGATGCCTCTAATTAGTCAGCTGTAACAGTCCCCAAGCTTGGCTTAAGCACTTTATTCACCTCCTTTTTCCTTTCGGAAGGTTTTAATGGCTGCCTACATCTTACTGTGCTTATTTCTTTCATTCAGCTGGTTTATAATGTTTTGGGGCCTCATCTTCTAATTTTAGGTTATAATCAGCAAGACTTATTGGCTGGGGTATGTGGTGCTTGAACAACTACTGTGGCTTTGTCCACATTGCTTTTGTGCATAATAAGGACTTCCATTTATCGGTATAAAACAAAATTTTCACAGGGTAGTGTAATCCTCAAATGTATAGAAATACTTTTTGTTTTTGTTTGGTTTTTTTTATGTAGATAGGACTTAAATTTGTAGTTATACAAAATTATTCAATGTTTAAAGAGCATAGAAAGAGAATAATCATTGAATGATAGAAGTTGTTTAAAGAAAAGTTAAGAAGCTGCTTTCCATGCCTTTTAAATGGCTGGTTTATATGCAAGCACTGAAAGTCACTCAATTCTGAGTAATTTATGCCCTTGATTTTATTCAGCATTGAATATATTTTTAAATTCAAGCAAACTGTTTATTTTTGTGTCTGTGCGCATTTAAATATTTAGATGGAAATTGAAAATCGGTGGGACAAAGTATATGTCTGCACACACCTACCTACAAAAGCATCTTCATATGAACATTGCTAACTTTAGTGGAGATTCATTTGCACAATAGCTCATGAAACGCTTCTCTCTGATGGATACAGAAATCACTGTGCTGCCACTGAGGCAGCGATAGGGCAGAGTGCAGCACTGCAGATGTACTAACTTCTTTCTTTAAAGCAGTGTAATGCTGTTAGCAAGGCACTGTGCTTGGGCTAATTAGCTCTGTCCTGCAGAGCTCACTCATTCGGTAGTAGCTCAGGTGTCTCCGTGGTATGTAGTATTGTACGGTGGAGACGTGCCCTAAGAAACCAATCAATGAAGAGCAGAAAGGAAGAATAAAAGTTAAAAGCAGCCACTGTTATTTTTACTGTCACGTATTTCCCAAGTTCCCTTTGGTAGACCTGTTATTAGTCACCTCGTAGCTTACATGTGTCACAGCAGATGCGGATTTTTAAAAAGGAGATTGCAAAGAAGCAGCTCTGTTTCATTTCAGAGCTGGGATTCCCTGGAGGAACTTGGAATGAGAGAAGCGGCAAGTGCAGGTGAAGGTCAGAAAGACTGGAGAGGAACTGGATCATGCAGTAATAGACAGGAGCAAATAACAGTAAAAGTTCCACAGCAAAGGGAACAAGCATGCTAGATTAGGAGGAAGATAAATAGGCCTTTGAAACTTCAGATCTTCTCCTTTTCAATTTAACATACGAAAGTGAATTATATCTGAATGCTTTTGGGGATCTCATTCTGAAAAATAGCCAAGGTTCTTTCTTTTTTTATAATGTTCCAGTGGCTCAGTTTTCACTTTGAAACCCAGGTGGGAAGCAAAATCCTCATAATGTGATCTTCACACTTAAGAAAGACAAGTTCTCCAGAGATGGTAATTACAACAGCAAGTGGTGCTTTTTTGTATTGTCACTGCAGTGATCAGGACTTTTGTACAGACTCTTAGAATGTTGTACCAAACTGCTCCTAAGTGACTTCAATGATTTGGAATTGTAAATA
Source organism: Centrocercus urophasianus (assembly GCF_019232065.1). Taxonomy (NCBI): domain Eukaryota; kingdom Metazoa; phylum Chordata; class Aves; order Galliformes; family Phasianidae; genus Centrocercus; species Centrocercus urophasianus. The sequence goes on along the minus strand of NW_024885280.1, from coordinate 38,637 downwards.
GATATACTTCAGCAGTACTAATTCAAATGTAACACCAAAACTGTATCCTTGAGTATGTAATGCTGTACTATTTTTAAGTAGACTAAGCTGTTCGATTTCTCCTGGTGTCATATCTGTAGTCTGTATTAAAATATGATTAAAAATCAGAGAGACCAGAGACCTTCATGGCCTTAGGCTTAGTATAGGCTTTTTTAATATAGGCAAAACTGATTTGGAAGAATTATAATATCTGAGTACTTACTAAGTTTACCATCTCTCCTTCTTCTGAATCTTTGTTTTGACCAAATATGACATGGAGTAGGAACCAAATGGATTGGATATTTCAAGGCAAAACAGAAACTGGAGGAGTCATATCTCATCCTTTTTTTTTTTTTTTTTCTTTAATGGAAAAGTTTTTGACACTTTAGCTAATAAATGCATGGAAGAATTAATTCTATCATTTTTATCTGAACCAAACTTGAATCTTCAGAAACCAGGAACCTGCCCTTCAATTAGCTACAATTGCAAATAATAAACAAACCAGTTTAGTATAGGGAAAAGGTGAACTTATCCACCACTTTTAGGCTCAATTTCCAGTGGCAAATTTGTTTAAGCAGAACTTAATACTCTTTGCTCTCTCTTCTCATAGGAGTAGGTCCTAAAATTCACTGAAACACAGAATCACCCAGGTTGGAAGGGACCTCAAGGATCATGTAGTTCCAACCCCCCTGCCTAGCAGGGCCACCAAACACACACATTCAGATCAGGTTGCCCAGGACCCCGTCCAACCTGGCCTTGAACACGTCCAAGGACGGGGCATCCACAACCTCCCTGGGCAGCCCGTTCCAGGGCCTAACCACTCTCCTTGTAAAGAAAAATTGTGTCTGTTCAATCAGACTCTGGCAGGGAGTATGATTAATGGTCTTGAACTTAGTATTTTTCTTGTTGGGGGCAAGACATCTAATAGTAGACAAACAGATAAGGCTGTAACCAGAAACTGGAACTGTGTTAGTTAATCAGTGTTCTTTACATTGCTGTAAAATTTAAGGGAATGATGGGCATGAAGAAGTCTTCCTGGCAGAAAGCATTTTCAGAGGACATGTGGCTTGCTCAGATTTGTAGGAAGGTGTTGTTAACAACCCTCGGAAATGGAGAACGCTTATTTAGATTGTGGATGGACTCCAGAGAAAGGTTGCTGTCTTTCTGAATGCCCTCTCTCTACTAAAATGATGGTAGCAAGCAGTCTTGGCAATGGGAACAGTTATCTAGAGAATAAATCACAGGCTTGTGCTGGAATCCCTATGCATACTTCTGAAGGACAGTTTAACAGTAAGCTGGAGGTTATGGTATGAATGTCTAAGAGCTCTTATGCCTTGTTGAATCTTCATTTTTCACACATTTTTCTCTTCTCAGTACTGTTGTCCTTTAGCTCTTGTACTACTTACTTCTCTAACCACAGATTTGGGAAAGCTGGGAAAATATGCAACTAAGGGTTTTCTGTCAAGTCCTTGCAAACAGTGTATTAATGTCTAGGTCTGATTATGAGATACTTCAATTTAATTTGATACAGTAAGTAGTGGGAAATGTACGGCTCCTATATTAACTGACATAAACTTCTTAGAGGAAAATCTGTAATGGATTTAATGCACATGTTGATGGAAAGCAACATTTCATTTTGTCGAATTTACAGCTAATGACACTCTCAGAGCCACTTGAACAATGAAATAGTTTTGTAAAAGAAATTACATGAGCTAAATCACCACATAGGTATAAAACCAGTAAGGGTTCTTTACTGCTCATATTCCGAACCTCTGAATAACATTTTAACTTCATTTTTAAATGCCCATACTGCAAGATTATTTCAGCATCTTCACGTTCAGCTTTTTTATCTAGCAGCAAGAGGGATAATTTGCCCACACAAGCTTTGCAGTTTTATGGTAAGAATAGTAGTAAGAATAGTTTTGCTACTACTGCAATTAAGGGTGAAAATTATTTCTTTTAAATTTGCAAATATTTTCAGTTGATACTGGGCATAAACTTACAGACAGCTATATAATCATTTATATTATCTGCACGAGTATTCAAAGGTCCAAATACTAGCATAAAGAAGGAAAATGCGATGTAACATTCTTGTCTTCTGTAATGTGTAATTTCTCAAGACTCCTATCAACAGTTCTGGTTTTATGATGAGGAGAATTGTCAAAATAGGCAAAAAGATTTGGTACCTTTTATTGTTATCTGAAATTAATCTTCATGGATATTTTTACGTGCACATTTGTTAAATGCAATAGTCACCTCAGCTGAAACGATTTTCTCCTTTACCTACCCCATATATCTAAGCAGCTAAGGAAAAACGTTTTCATTTGTTTCTGTCTTAGCGCAGTAGTTGCACAATATTTTTCATGCCAAAAACTCCCAGAGCTCTCAGTAATCTATTAAAAAAACACAGGAACGTAGTCCAGAGAGGGAAAATTTAGCAAAAAGTATTGGGTAAAACCCTGTTAATAATGTTTCTGCTGTGAAATGATGCCTTCTGTGCCTTTCAGCTGACACTGTTTCCCTTGCCAAATGACTGCTCTGTTTGCATGTGCTGGCTTTCGCCTCTTTAGATATAAAATACTGCTGTGGTTGTATTAATAGTGCAGCCAAATGGTTTAATCTCAGGAAGGGACAAGAAGTTTTTATGTAATTGGATAAGAGTATCTTCTCCTGGCTGAAAGTTTAGGTTGTAGCCATTTATAACTTTCTATTTTCAGCTGAAATCTGAACCCTTGTTCTCTGCTTGGAGAATGTTGTTTTCTGTTAATATTCCCCTGTAATTGAGATAGGAAGTTGAATTATGGAACAATATTAGGCCTCTACATTTCTCAGGGTCACATTCACTTATATTATTTTTTTTTCCTTAAAATACTGAAGATGTTCCATATGTCTGTAAATCTTTTAATATGACTTTGCTATCTAACACTTCATAAACCTGAAACCCAAAAATTGCGTGAAATGCAACATATTTAGTAGGAATTTCTGCTACAGATGTATTAAGTTGTTCAGTACTGTTTCTGGATCTCAGAATGTACTTACCTGTAAAATAATGGCAGAAATGGTGAGTACACTCACTGTATTTGAAATTAATATTTGCCCCTGCATGCACCATCACTGTTATACAAGAAAAACAAAGAGCTATTTCTTATTTTTCTGAGCACCAGTAGATGTTACTTTCTATGCTTTTCACTGTAGGGAAATTATTCTTTCCTACTACATATAACAAAATATCTTTGACATTATGTTCCTAGTGTGCTTGATTATTATGTAAACAATGTTCAATAGGTGTCTAGAAATCACATCCTCTTCTCACTTTAATTCAGCTAAAAAGGGGCAATTAAGCTGAGGAAATAAACATGTATTTCACAAGGAACTGCAGCAGCCTGAAATGCCCTCTGTTCACAATCTCGCAATGGAAACGTGTTTTCTTTTAGTGAGTGCAAAAGTTTATACCGGATGCCCAGCATGAGTCTATCTCATATTGGAGACCCCTTGTTAATAAAGATAGCTCTCATGTAAATATCCTTCAGTACTAAGACAGGGAGAAAAGTATAAACCCAGGATCAAATTGTGCTAAATGGCTTCCTGCTGCTATTTAAGCCATGAGGACTATAGCTAGCTCCATATTTTGATGGACACAACGCATATTTTGTGTTTTGCATGTGACACAGCCAGAAGCGAGAGAATTTACTGCAAGTATTATACATGAAACTGCCTTGTCCTTTATTTTAGGAGCTATTTTGTCATTACTTTTCCTGTGCAAAAATGTGCAGGTTCCACCAAGTGAGTTTTGACATGAATTGAAACAGGTTCTTGGGTACAAATTTGCTTTAACCATCACTTTCATTCTCTTTTTGTGTATGTAGTGGGCTGCGTTTCTTTTTAATGACACTTGGCTACATCTGTCACTAGGCATTTAACCTTTTTTGAAAATAGATGTATGAGAAGACCTTTACTGAGCTAGCAGAGCTTGCTTTCAAAACTCAGTGAGTTCCCAGTCGTACAAGCCCTCTGCAAGATTAATTCAAGTCAATAGAGGATTTAAAAGTGAAAGGGGAGAAAAATCAGGTCAGCAAGAAATATGAATAGAATGATTAAATCAGTGGGAAATGCTGTGGTAAAAGACAGAGGATTCCAATTCCAGTTATTATAGATTGGGAGGCTGAAATGCTTAATAGCAAGGAAGGCGAGGATTGCTTGAGAATTGGATTGAATAGGCAGAGTACATCCAATCAGTCTACTTCCAATAGATTGGTTGAATACGTAATATAACGTGATAAAAGTGTTTGGTCTCTCCGCTTTTCAACAGGACTTCTATGAATGTAGTCCAGATAAAAAGATCATTTGTGTTTCCTCTCACCAAACGGATGAAGCATCTCTGCACGCATTTGATACTGTGATACATTTTTGTGGTTCCTGTTTTATAACAACACTGGCAAAAATGGAGTGAACCTCATTCATCATGTCCTACTTAGGAAGATGAAGATTAAGCCCTGATCTAATGGTTAGTGCCAGAGTCATATTACCAGTTATCCTTTGCTACCAATATTTTCAAGGAGTTGATTTGTTCTTTTAACTCCTAGGTCTTAGCATAGTTACAACATTCCCAATGGCACTGAAAATGGATACAGACAGAAAGAAGTGCAATTTAGGTTTTCTAACTCTTTCTAGGAAGAGTTGAATTTGGAATGAAAATCATCACTCGTCTTAAAATTTGTATATAAGAGGAATTCCCAGTCTTGCTAAAGAGTGCTGTCATCTAGGTTTCATCTCGTGAGATATAAATGTTCCCAGGAGGTTTGGATCAAATAAACATTTTAGGGCTGGGAATGACTTTTTCCAGACTTGCATGAAATTACAAACACAACGGAATCCCAAACATTGCTGGAGAATCTCATCACTACCTCAGTATAAATATGCATCATTGGGGATAAGACAGGCTTTCTCACAATGGCATTACAGATGTACCCAGTGTGATGGCATTTTAATTCTGTTCTGAGGTGGTATAGTACTGTCACGCTGTAGAAACTAGAGATTAGAAAGTCTGTATCGGCCTATGCATTCCCCATACTGGATGGAGGAGAAGCTGTGTGAAATAACTAAGGGCACAGAAGGAAAGGTGAATGCCTAGATTAAAGTTTAATGACAAAAGGTATGCGTACCATGAAGATCTGACTTGTCTCGCTGTCATCTGACAATTCACAGTGCTGTTCAGCAGTGTGAATCTGTGACATGCTGTTTACACCTACTGATGCTAACTCCCTTTGTGGGCATGATTTGTGTATTTAAATATACGGATGTATATAGACTTGGCTCTCATCACTGCATGGGGCAGGAGTACAGAGCAGTCAGAGATTCAGAAGTATTTTGTTTATTGTACACTGCCTTTCTTATGCAGAGAGGCTCTGCTGTAATCAAACTAAAGCCACTGCAAGTGTGAATGAGTGTTTACGGCGAGGTATCATGCAGTTAAATAAATCTGAGTGAAACATTAATTTTCTCCTTTGTCCCCTTCTACGTGAGCCCTAAATATTTTTGCCATTTTTTTTTTTTTTTCTAATACCCTTGACAGCTACTTCATGAGTCCAGTTACCTGATGTCAGAACAGGACTATGATCTGCCATCCACATCAAAGTAAATGTTGGGGTTTTTCTTTGCTATGCTTTTCGTAGTTATGGATGCTAAGCTTCAATAATGTGCTTAGCACTGTAAGAGGCAGGAAGAATGACGCTTCCTGGCCCTGGGAGTGTGCAATCTAACAATAGACAGACAGCACAAACTGTGCTGGAAGACCTGGGGAAGGTGCTTCTTAGAGAAATGTATCTTTTTCTAAATAATGGTTGGGCAACTGACAACATTTACATTAACATTGATTAGTATTCATGGCTTCAAGATAGATGAGAGTTTAGAGAAGGGATTTGCTTCTTCTGCAGATTTCATTCTACCACATGCAGAGGGATCACATGACCCTGCCACTGATGCTACACTCATATAGGCTCCTTTCTTCCTTCTTTTTTAATTTTTTTTTTAATTTTTCTATCTTTTAAAGTGCTGTTTAAGCTTGCTTGTTGATCTGTGCTCTTTACATTTTGCACAGTGACTAACAAAGATACTCATGGTGCAGATGAGTTTGCTGACTGCAAAACACGTAATCAGTACAGTACTTTAGGCACTTCGCTGCATACTAAGGAAGTTTTGATGGCCTTATATTGATGTCAGATACTGCTGTACCAAGAAATCATCCCAAGAAAATAAGCTTCTTTAATCTATGGTTTTTGGTAAGTCCTTGAAAGTAAAATTGATATATTTGGGCTCTTCCTCTTTCTTAGTTATACGGATATACGTGGGATTAACACTTCTTTCTCTATTGATGAACTTCTATCTTCTAGTTAAATGACTATTTTTGGAAGGAACAATTGTCTTACAATCAAAAGGTGCCTACAGTCAGAAGTGAAAATCTTTCAAGTGCAGTACCAGGGCATTTGATAAGTCTTTTGGGGTTGATTTGGGGACATAATCCATATGAAGAAATAATTTGGCATGTGCTTGACTTACGGATTTAAGGACAGCATATCACTGCATAACATCAGTTTGAGAAAGTGAGGAAATTTGACTCAAGGCTCAAATTAATTTTTAGTGGGGTCAGTGAAATTTCTGTGTGAGGAACTAGAATAGACCTAAAGAGAAAAGAAGCTCTTTGGAGTAAAGCTGATGATTACAACAAAACTCCCTTTAACTCTTTTGCCCTGTTGAGCTTTTGTTTCTGATACAGATTCCATGCTTGCTGTGTTTTAGGCTGGATTCTGGAAGCTGCTGAGCACTCATTATTTTCTCACTGCATAATTGAGAGAAATCAGTCCCCAGCACACACTAGCTGTTTCGTTTGTTTTTAATTATTATTTTGACTACTGTAAAGAAAAGGCTCTCCCATTTAGAGTTACGATATAGCCATTTGCTGAGCTTAATGGGATATAGAGGGCCCAGGTTTCAACAAATAAATGTATTGCTGTTATTTAAATAGTAAATCAGCAGTAGATCTGTCGTGTTACTCAGATGACAATAGTCATGATTTGTTGTAATTAGATATATTGATGACTTCTCCTCAATCTATTTGCAGTGAAACGGCCACCAACTGCTGATGAGGACCAACTCTTTACGCACTGGTTTGTCCCTTTTCTGTTACTGTCTCTGCCTTAGGCCTTACCTGCACTGAGTGGCTTCAACAAGTAATCCTTGCTATTTCATAAGAGCTTCCGTAATCACCAGATTTTGGTTCACAGTCTACTCACAGAGACTGGTTTTACCTGCAGATGTTAGGCAGTGTTGTAAATGAGCATTTCACTGCCTTTTCTACAATGATTGAGTGGGAGTTCATTTAGAGTGCGCTGTAGGATGCCTCTCTGGAGCTGTGACATCCTTAGGATCAGTTCAGTCAGCCCTCTGTACCCCATCAAGCTTTGGTTCACAAACCTGGTGTGTGCATTAAACCGTGAATCAGATTCACTATAAAAGAAAATAGTATTTATGCAGTTACTTTTTTCTGGTAACAACACTTTCTTGTGATTTCTGACTTGTTTTTCAGCAGAAATGGTAATTCCTGGTAGGCTGTGTTTCCAGCCACATAGCCGCAGACCCAGGCTTAATTAATGATGCCTGTGCCCTCTTTGAAATGGAGTAGGCAACAAGTCAGAGCGCTCCTTTTGACCAGAGACAACGTCTCCAACAACAAGCCTCAGCTTGATGCATTTCATCTCTGTGTGCTTGTATCTCAGCAGAGGCTTGCAGGCTCTGACTTGCCAGTTGCTAAAGCCATCCCCCTGTTGTCAGGCTGCTTGGCAGTATTTGTTCCACAGGATGCACGCTGCTGCACTTGTTCAAGCCAGACACCAGCAGCCCGTTCTTGTGAGTGGGTGGCAAAGCTTTGACAACAGAGGCCAAAGAGAAAACACGAATACAATGTGGGATCAGAGCTGGTGGCTCAGCTGCACTGAAATGAATAACCAACTTGCGTTCAGTCCTTCACCCTCAAGCTGGCAGGGGCTATGAGTGCTGATAAGGCAACGTATTCAGCTGGCACAGAACACATGCCATTTCACTGTATCTCAGCTGTTCTCTAGTGTGAGGTATATCCAACTTCCCATGACTGGGTTGGTGATTCAGCATGAGAGTTTTGTTGGTTGTGATGAGAGGGGAAGTCTAAGGTAGTGAGAAAAATAAGAGGAACCTTCATTTTTTGAGGGACAGATTATGAGATGTGGCAATAGAGAACAGAAGGCAAAACATACTTTGCTGCAATAAAACATTGCCCTTCACTTGTGAGCTTTCATGTGAGAAGTTCACAGATGAGATTTGCAAAGGAGCTTACAAATTGATTGTATCTTTGCTAAATAAATGCTAACTAAAACTCACGTTCAAGCTGTAATACTACAAATTTAACATGAGAATACGTCACTGAAGCTGCTAACCTTGGCTACGTATACCCACAGAACAGAAATCCGGTGTTCTTTTAGATCATTATTATTACTATGTAGTTTCTAAGGGGTTATCTTCTCTCTTTTTTTTTTTTTTTTCCTGTGCTTGCCAAAAACATCAATCTCATAGTCCAGAAAATTTTTTTGCTTGTCACTCCACTCCAGAATGGTTGTAGGGACAAAAAGTGGTCAGTGTAAGTCATTGTCTGATTCTGCCTTGTTATAACACGTTGACATTAAGAAAAGGTTGAAGTCATACTGTAAAGCTTCAAACACACTACCATTCACAGGGGAGACCTCACTGCAGCCTCCCAGTACTTGAAGGGACTTTATAAACAGGAAGGAGACGAACTTCTAACACAGTCTGATTGTGACAGGACAAGGCGGGGTGGCTTTAAACTAAAAGAGAGAAAATGTTAGATTAGATACTAGGAGAAAATCTTTACTCAGAGGATGGTGAGGCCCTAGCACTGCTGCCCAGACAGGCTACGTGTGCCCCATGCCTGGAGGTGCCCAGGGCAAAGATAGATGAATCCTGAACAGCTTGAGCTGGTAGGAGGCAACCAGCCCATGGCAGGGGGATTAGAACTAGATGATCTTTAAGACGTCCTCCGACCTAAGCCATTCTATGACAAGCTACCTCTATGCCATATGATCTAGGGCAACAAATAAGATAGCACTACTTACGCTGTTGAACAGCTGATGTCTGAAGTTTTTGGTGGCTGTTTGTGCAAGATGGACCCAGAGAAGGGTAAAACAGCTTCTGTCCTCAGATGAACAGCCAAGCTTGTGATGTCTGAAACCTGTCTACCCCTACAATTATATTTCTGTAATGATTTTCACAGTTCAAAATTGAATACTGAGACTCTCTTCTGCCTAACTGCCTCTAGAGAAAAATCTACTTGATACTGTAAAGCCTGTGTGTGTAGATGTGGATCTGTATAAGTGCTCCTGATACATTTATTTGAAAGAAAGTGGTTAAGATACGCCATTCTAAAAGTAGTTGCCATTACTCAGGAAGAATAAAGGGCTCTGCTTGTATCACACTTAACCATCCTGCTCTAAGGAGGGAAAGAAACATAGCACTGATCTGTTAAAAGTTGGAAAGTTTGTAAAGAAATGAATCCCACACTTTCTAGCACCAGCAGCTGTGCTGCAGCACAGAGCGATGTACCGGTTGCCTGATTGATCGGTTTTCCTTCTACCACTGTTACTTCTTGGCAGCTAACCTAATGTGATTACGCGTGTTTTCCTGCAACAAGCAAACACTTTATGTGGTTGAGGGAACAGCTGCAGTGCACTGAGGAGCTCATTTGCATAAATATGAAAGTATAGTCACAGAATTACAAAATTACATATCATATGGAGTTACCTGTTAGTGTCAAGGATTATAAATACCTGTAGAGATGATAAATACCTAAAATGCTCTTTTATTTAAAATGAACGTATATTTAGCCATTTTTCATCTGGCTATTTAGAAATACGACTGTTCAGCCTAAAAAGTAACTTCTAATGCAACTCTGAGCTGGAAAGGCATCGGGAAACCTTCAGAAAAGGATGCCAAAACAATTAAGATCTTCCTCATTTCTTTGAAACTTAAACAGGCTCTTTGTTTTTAAATTCTCAAATCGGTTTCTAAATTAACAGAGTAAAAATCTGCCTGTATGAACTGCCTCACATTTTACCACAGAAAACAAATCCCAGGAATTGCAAGTAATCAGCAAGTCATTAATACATAAGCAGGGATATCTGCTGAGTAGTTCTGTGAGTTCTGAGAACTTCTTCCAGGAAAAAACAAAAAACCAAAAACCAGGCTGGTGTCAGCACAAGAATCTGTGCAGATGTGTCAAAAGAACACTCAGTGCAGGTACATTTAAAAGGCTTTTTCAGTCCTTTCTTCATTTCATACTGTGATCACACTTGTGCTTTGCAAGAGAGTAGGCAATACAAAGCAAAGATAGAAGATACATTTTGGAGAATACGGACTCTGCATCAGCCTACAGGACCCAAAATCATACATGGAGTTACAGCATCTCACTGTGACAGTTGAGTTCTTGTCACATGCAGGGACATCTCCTGAAAGAAATGCAGCTGCAGTAGTCTTTAGCCCACTGCTTTGGTAGAAACTAGACAAAAGGTCTGGGCCATGAGGCTGTACACACTAGCTGTAAGCTGCATGTGCTTCTGCACTTGGTACCAACAGCCATGAGATCTCTCTGCTTGTGAGCCTAGAATCCTGTGTGCTAAGAGAACAGTCAGCAGAGCACAATGCTGACATGGGGAGATGGCTCCAGCTGAAGCTCTACGTGCTGTCCCCACAGAAATGCATTGCTTTGATTTCTTGGGGTGTTTTATGCAGATGTCACTGACACGGTTTGCTTCAGCTGACAGATTCTATTGTGGAGTTTGTTCAGTTTTGCATGAAGTAAGATCAGGAGAATGCACTGAGTGTCCTAGCAGGATGATGAAATGAGCTCCAGCTCATCCACTCTTGGCATTTCAAAATATGTTGCCACTTTTTCTCCAGCAGTTCACTCTGCCCACCTGCTGGAATTTCTGCCAAACCAGCACAGGTTCAGCAGCTGGAGAGCAAGTGAGGGACAAAGGAGGAAGACAGGAGAGGGTACCAGCCCTCCTGTTGCAAAACCAGCCTGTTCAGATGTCTGCCTGCAACAATGAATAGTAAAACATCCCTAGTCCAAAGGGACCCATAAGGATCATCAGTTTTCCAAGTTTAGATTGGAAGTTAGAATTAGACGTTAGTCACAATGCCATGATTATTTCTGTTTACAAAGCATTTTAAACACATACTTGGGGAAAATGCTTTCTTTAGAGGCATATAATACCAGCAGCAGGTTTCTCTGCTCTCCTTACCAGCCCAGGCATTGTCCAGGGGCATAGCTTGACTGTAGCCAAATGCAGTTGCATCGGTTTAAACGCAGCGTGGCTGTGGCCATGCTGGACAGTCGCTACAAAAATACATCCTGCAACTGACCATTACAATCCCTCTCCTTAGAAGTGCTGTCTGCTTGGATCAAAATTTTAAGATCCCTGCTGTCAGCCTACCTGCATTCCCAATTGCCTACAGAGCCATAATAGGGAAGGGAGGATGTGTTGGAGGTTGTGTGTCTTTAGGAATGGCAGAAAGCATTCTCAAAGCCTCCTGATCCTCATTTGTTTGCTTTGATATTTAGATGCCTTCAAGAACTAATAGAATTTCATAACAAAATAGTTTCCCTGAAGTAAACTGCATTTTACTTAGATGTTAGGCTGGGACCAGCGCTTCTATGAGTGACTGGCTTGTGTGATTTTCAGGATTGAGAAGAGTGAGTGAGTGCTGAAAATCCCCGTTTTGTACTGGCAAGTCACTGAGCTGAGTTGGAAACCTGCGATAGGAACCAGGTTTGGTTTGGGGCTGAAAGAGGTTTTGTAGCAGATAGATTGGAACTGTTAGCTATCAATAATAAGCTAAAAAGAACTAGTAGAGTAAAAGGCTAAAAATGATTTGGAACTAAAGAACAGAGAGCCAGTGGTAAATGGAAGATATATTAGTTGAAATCATGTATATGGAGGTAAATGAAGTGGCATTACTTAGCAAAATGCCAATGTGGACAAATCAAATGTACCTATAATGAGGAAAGACGAGCGAGGTAGTAGCGATTCTCTTGGTGCTCAAAAAGGGGAGCAGAAATCTGTATATGTATTCAAAAAGCATTAATCTATTCAATATGCCTCTTGGGTACTCTTACAGCTCTTACAAGCTGAAAGTAAGTGTATCTGGCTTCAGAAGAGGTTGCTTATGCTTTTCAGATGATCTTGCTGAGACGAATAAACAAATAGGGCTGGGAGTATGGAAATAATAGGTTGGTAGGGTTTTCTTGGAATTTAAAGAAGTGTATTATTCACTGTGCAAAGGCTGTGCCTGAGAATTGATGGAACCCTGCAGACTTCCTATAAAGATTGGATATATATGAAAGAATGATAACACGTGAGAACTGAAGCTGGAAAAGCGTGCTGGTTTAAAGAGAGGCTGGAAATGCAACAGGAATGTGTCTTGTCCTCCAAGTTGTTTGAAACTCTCAAGCATAAGCTTCTTAACATTTACTGGAAGAAGACATGCTAAAGATTACCAGCCTGAAGGTATTAGGGTATGCAAGGCATTAGGAATGGTAATTATCATGACCTCATACAAAAATAATCATTTAATAACACAGCTGATTTCCAGAACCCTAGCAGTGTGCTGTCAGTGTAGAAGATACAATATGAAAATTTCTCAAAGCAGGAAATGTCTTCAAGTTAAAAACCTATAAGGGAAGGGAGCTTTGGAAAACAAAATGGCAAACATTCAGGTTCCATAGAAAGGCATCAAAGTTCAGTAATAGATGCTTAAAAGAACCCATAGGCAGGTATTCAAATTTTGCAAGAGCGAAGCATTAACAGTAAGCTCACAAACAGAGCAGGCCAGGGTTTTCATAATACTGGAGAATATCAGTTCCCATTGGACCAGTACATTTCTGGTATCTTTTCAAGTCAGCTGATTTCTAATTGGGTTCACAAATGTGAAGGTAAAATTCTAATTTTAGATATATTCATGTTTGAAAAATGGGACTTAATCCATACAGTTACTTAATATGTCTGTTTTGTTATCTTGTTTATTACTCTGCTTTCTGAGATCTCATTAATTTTCTGGTTAGCATCAATTCTGGCAGCATTTCCAGGACAAAATATAAACTGTACAGCAGCGGTGGTGTAAGATGTCTAATAATTCACTGTGCAGTTTGACAGTAATTATTCATAGCTGCAGCATTTACAACTTGATAGCCTATTGCAACCACATTGTTAAAAAGGTTCTTAAGTAAACAAAGCAATCATAGTGAATTTACATAACGGGTAGTAACTATGCACACTTAATTTTTAATTTAAATGTAACAACACTTGGAGTACCTCTGAAATCGTTCATGAAGAGACAATGAAAAGTAATGAATGCTATTAATTTTGCGTAGGAAACTATTTTTAGTCTCTGTTCCCCACTATCACATGAAAATTGTTTCTGAGAATGGGAACTAGATGCTAGGTGCATACTTATGCAGTGGACATATTTCTAGTGAGGCAACACATTTCCAGGTAAGATAATAATTTCATGGAAACTTTCAACACCTGACTTAAAAAGTATAGATTTTGGTTTTTCATGTCTTATTTACCTCAACTACATAGGATAAAGTTGATGGAAAAATTAGATAATGTATTATTAAGACATACAATTTTACATGCCTACATTGAAATTCTTTTCTAACCTAACATACAAGCAGTGTCTTTTTATCTTCCCTGAGTGCAATACTAAGCTAGAAATGAATTATGCAAAGTGTGGGTTTATCTGGGGGGGCAGTTGATTGTGATTTCTTAAACAAAAAGCAAGGAATGCTGTAATACAATAGAAGGCATAACAAGATGGAAAAGCAGCAAGGTCTTGAGTGTAGCAAGTGAGGATCTGCTCAGATCAAATAACAGTAGGCACAGAAATAAGAGAAAGAAGGTGCTTACCTTCAGAAGGTTCAGAAGGCCTGTGAAGTCCTCAAGTATGCAGAGAGCTCCAGAGGAAACACCCTCACCTCTGCTGCCAGCCCTTAAATGAGATCTGGGAAGGGGTGGATCCTGGCTCCTGCTCTTCCAGTCACTCAGGTACATTGCATGCAGCTGAGCTCCCCTGGGTTGGTCCTGCCTTCCCACCAGGTGCTCAATCATTGCTTTAAGCTGTGACTCAGCATTTCCACTACACACACACACAACATTCTCATACTACCCCATGAGCAGTCACATTTCAGTAAGTTAGCTAGGTACAGAATTATGCAATTGCATATTGGGTCACACCTTGCAATAATCATTTCAGAAATTATTTCCATACGTTTTTTGCTGTCTTCTGACTCTTGCATATTACTGGTAGGCCACCAAGAGCTGTGGTAGCTGCTCTTTTAGATTCATTTTGTTTCAGAGCTCAATCTGTTTATGTCTGCTTAGCATTGTACATGCATTTCCCCATGTATCCTTGCAGGGTAGTAAGATTTCTGAAGCTTTTACACTATACTATTGTTCTCCGGGTGACTTTTTTTTTTTCTGAGGATACTTTTTTGTATGTTGAAAAATAACTTCTTTATAGTTTCCATTGTTCACCGGATTTTCCAATTAGTGTTGACATCAGCTGAGGCCTGTGAGAACTCCCAGTGCATAACAATATCTTGTTGAGTGGCAGCAGTTCTGAAGGTGCTGCGTCAGAAAAGCTGTTCTCAAGTAGAAAACTGCGATTGCGTTTATTATAAAACTTGAAATTTAGATTTCCTTAGAGTTTTTTTTTCTAATCTGTATTTTTTGGTCTCCCCACTTTATACCTGAAGATCAATAATATATGTGGTGCCCAAAGGATACGCTTCTTTATGTTATAAAACATCTCACCAGCTGTCATTTCCAAGCTGCTAGTCTGCAATGCCAAGCTGACTGGATTCTCTCTTTAAATGTCACTGACATTTTTTGTTGCTTTTTTTTTTTTTAATATCTTGACAGCTGACTTCTCTTTGTGTCTCTTCATTCATTTAATACTCATATTTCTGTATAGCTTATTTTCCACATAAAGACTGGAGTTCTGTATTCCTCTCTCTCCTCCCAGGTAGAGAAATCCCACGGTGTGGTTTGAGACACTAGAAGTAGGCTGCTGAAACAATAAAAGCATGGAGGTCATCCACTTTGTTATTCAGTAGTGCTTTAACCACTACTCAAGCGGTGTTTTAGGATGCTTACTACTAACTCGGTAATTAATTTAATGTCAGTTGTTTAAATCTGTCATTTAATCAGTTTCTAAAGTCATGAATGAGACTACTAATGTCAGTAACA
The DNA here is from genome assembly GCF_019232065.1 of Centrocercus urophasianus. Taxonomy (NCBI): domain Eukaryota; kingdom Metazoa; phylum Chordata; class Aves; order Galliformes; family Phasianidae; genus Centrocercus; species Centrocercus urophasianus. Next base: position 23,266 of record NW_024885280.1, on the reverse strand, counting down.
AAATGAAAAAAGAAATGCGGAGGTGATCACCTTCTTATTTAACTGTAGATTGTTAATTGGGATTCTAACTAGGATCCTTTGCTTTCTACTATTTTCCCCCGATAACAGGGAAAAACCAACAACATTCTACTCTCATCCCATTCTTCTCAATTAAAGATGGCCATATGACAGGACACATCTAGGAGAAGAAAGGAAAAGCAGTAAGTGATTAAGGTGTGAAACTCCTATAGCTGATCTGCTTCTGCTAAAATTCTTTTCCTTCAGAGGACTTTTAGGAGGCCCCATCCCTCTGGAGTGTGCCTAGACCTATTCTAGCCATGGAGGGCAGAAACCTTGTGAAGTGCAAATGGCTGGCTCATGTCAGGGAGAATTCCTTGTAATGCTAGTTGCTAACTTCTTGCAAACTGATTTTTGTTCTGAAAAAAGTGAAAAGGTTTTACACCAACCAACCTTGGATTTTATTCTGTCCATCCTACTTAGTGGATCCTTTATGAGAAATATCTTAACCCTGAATCTTGCTTAATTTATGCTATAAACATATTAATCCTTTCCAAAATATTGCTCAAGTCAGATTTTGTTGGGGATTAGGAGGAAGGGAGAGTGCTCTCTTGTGAAGACATATTCTTAAAACAAACTTATGTTTGAGTCAAAGAAGTGCAGTTGAGTAGATCCCATTTCAGAAGTAGATCTAGTCATCAATATTCCATGGACACACTTCCTTAGCCTGAAAGTATTTGTTATCTTTCCTCCTGTTCTGAAATCATAACAACTGTTTTATACCTGTTGGATTTTTTTATTTAATTGGAAAACCACTCTTTATAAACTATAAACTTTATAAAGAGTGACTGCTAAAATAGTTGGTATACTCTTTCTTTCACAGTGGCATTTTGATTTGTCGTAACTTTAAGCAGCTCGAATGATGAGAAAACATTGAAAGTGAGAACAGCAAAAAATATTCCTGTCATGTCTGTCTATGAAGCCGGTGGTTTATAGTGTATGACCTTTATGACTTGAGGTTGTTGAGGGTTGTTTTAAGAGGACTAGAAACTGAGAGAAATGGTCATTTTACCCAGTGATATTATTTAAGAATATTTGGGAAAATGTATTAAACCAAGTAGCGTTAACTCTGCACTCAATTTCTGTGACAATCAGGTAAAACTATTTTAGTATAACTAGAATTTAAAAGAATTTGTGGTCTTGCAATAGTGTAGAAAATAGTTAGTTTTGTCTTCTTGACTGGATTTTTTTTTTTTAAAGCCTCAGTGTTTTAATCAGATGTACAAATTTCTCTGTAACCTGGCATCTGAAGAAGTTTTCTTTAAAAAAATGTGTTGCAGGGTAACAATCCAATGGTGTGTGAGGAGAGGGCAAGGTAAGTAAGAAATTAGTTTCATGGAAAAGTGAAATAAATTATTCTGGTATAGCCTGAATAATTAGCTAGTTAGAAAATTCTCTGTTGATTTGAGCAGATCTAGCTTTGGACATAAAGACAGCTGCATAGGACTGAGAATCTCTGCTATAAGCAGAGAATGGATTTTATGTAGGCTTGATTTGGATTGGCTCAGAAGTAATGGTGGTCCTCTGGGCACACGTTCCCTGACTGGCTCTGACTACTGAAAATGAATGACATCTTGGGTCAACAAATCAGGCGTCCAGTTGTGCTACAGCAACCGAGATCTGCACCCCTTTGCATCAAACTGCTCTCCTGGAGGGACATTGAGGACAGAAGGAACCCTGGAGCAGAAGCAAACACTTCTAAGAATCTTAGAGAAAAAAACTCTACAAAGACTAGTTTGTTGATTGCTTTTGTACTGCTCACAGTCCACTGATCTAGAGAAGTTACAAACCGAAGAACACAACATTCTTCAAAACAAACTCCATATGCTACTTCCCCAGTTCCACTTTTTTTAAAGTCAGAACACATGTTCTGGTAAGGACCTGGAAGAAATGCAGTCTTCACAATTTTTTGGTCGTACGGAAACTCTTCCTTGAACCTATGTGGAAACTCACTGAAGCTGAGCAGCACAAGACTTGAGAATACAAAGATCTTGATATCTATGCTTGAGAAACACATCTGCAATAATTTAGGATAGGGTTTTCCAGTGGATCTGGATCTGCTGTGTTGCGTATCTTAGCTTGCACACAGAACTTGTTCCAATAGACCATTTTCTGTTACTGCGCTCACAACAAAACTGTTCTATCATCTGTCTGTTTTGACTCTCAAAGATGAGCCAGACAACACCCACATGTATACTGAAATCAGACCCACTGTTGTGAACAGATCTGGACCATCCATTTAGAGAAAAAAAGAAACAAGACTCCCTAAAGGAGGCTGACAAACTAGCCAGGCAACTGATTATGCACAGAGTAATTTCAATGGCTAATCAAACGAATGAATTCTCACTTGATTACATCTCAGTTTTGTATCAGCTAATCATGAAACCAGAAAATACCTTAATGGATGCTGGTTTCTTACAGCACCTGTTCATAGGTACAATTGCTGTAATTTGGGAAGAAGAAGGGAGGGGGCAGCACTAATTTCTTAATCAAGAGCCGAGAAGCAAGCTTTAACATTCTCAGAGCGATTGGATGTTTTGCTTTAGAAGAAAACTAGAACTTTTCCAGGATTTTGATGCAGGGATCACTTTCCCACATCCCACTGCATTTTTTTTTGTTGTTCACTTGTTTGTTTTTTAAACACATACATGTTGCTCCTCAAGAAACCTTCTGTATCACATGACAAAAAGAGAAAATTTTAGGAAAATAAGGGAATATAATTTTTTTCCCCATCCCTCAGATTGCTTTTCATATTCACTGTCCAACAGATGTTAGCAGGAGCAGGAAAAATCCTTGTAAGAAAATAGAATGGTTTTGCAGTGTGTGCTTGCACCTATCCAGATTTTGAGGAACTTTGTTATTAACTGTAAGATAACAATCTTTATATAAGAGATACTTCTAAATGCCCTCCACCAAGATCTATGACTTAAGACATAGCAAAAATCTCTGGGGATGATTTTAGTGCTTTGAGAAAGTCTCATTTTATTAGACAAGAGCACAGGAAGCAGCAATCTCTGCCCCAGAGAGCTTACTTTGCAAACTAAGATGTTATTTTCATATAAAACGTAGCAAAGGGATAATAGAGGAAAGAAAGAGATAAAAAACATTGGGTTCTGCTTCTAACATAGCATGGAACAAACCGTTTTCCATTGTATGGAGACAAGTTTTTGTAGTAAGTTATGAATGAGATCTGACATCTTCTACAATGAATCCCACAAAATAAAATAATTCTGGAAATTTTTATTTGCTATGCTGCCTCTTGTAAACTATCCCATGAGAACCAGACTGAAAAAAGTGAGGCCTCAATTCCTCAAAGGTAGCACCTATGCTTGTACACCTTCTCGTGCTCCATAGCCTCACAATTTCACTGGTGTCAGGATTGCTGTGCTGAGCTATTGGGCTATTACACATTAGCTGAAACGACTGTTAACAAAGCACAGTATTTACAGAACATCATTAAAACATCTACCAATCAATATTGTCCATTCCTTTGAAGAACTCATTAGTGCTGCTTACTTACACAGTATCTCCAAAGTCTAAGAAGGAAAAACAGGGACCAAGGAAGGGTAGCTGAATTAGCAGTATTAAGCCATAGTCAATCTACTGCATGCATTTTAAAAGTTGCTGTAAAGTGGAACACTAGAATCTCTGCTGTGTAAATGCAGTGGAGGTGCGTTCAAATTGGCAGAACAGTGATGATCTACACAGGCTGAGGACCATCTCCAAGTCTTCCAGTAACTGCTGCTTTAAATGGTAGCTTTTGATCTGTCTTTTAACATACTAAGCCACCAGACAGATTGCATTTAAATTATCAGTGATGATCAATACATAAGACATGTAATAAATCTCTCGTAGACACCATTCAGCTGAATTTCCTGCATTGACATGAAATACATTCATCTTGGATCTTCTTTAACTTTTCATACAAGCCTGTAAGTGGTGGAAAAATGAATAGTCTTTGAAAGGACATAGATAAACACTCCATTAGAACGGTAGGATGTTACCATTTGTCATTTCATTGCTCATATAAAATCTGTCTAGGAATAAAAATAAATGTAGTATCTGAATTGACCAAAGTTATCTGAGGGTAAAACCAAGTTGCCAGAATCACATCAGGTGTTTTGTTTAGGATATTTTCCTACTCCAGGCTTAATAGAAGAGGATGAAATGCTTGCCCTGCAGGAAACCAACACTTTCTCAAAGAGGCTAAGTAAATTCCTGACCTCCTTCAGAGGCATTAAAGATCTCCTGGTACCTCGGAACAAAATCTTGGCATTTCTTGCATCTTTACACTGTATGAGTAGAATAGCTCTTTTGGTAGTTATAAGTAGTTTAGTTGTTTTAATTTTTTATTTTTTATTTTTATTTTTTTTTAATTTGTGATATGAGTAAAAGGTTAAGCATCTAAGGTAGATTTTTACTATGAAAAAGTAGTAATGCTGTTCTGTAAGAATTTCAGAGATCTAGGAAGGATATTTCTGTACTGTTACAGTACTGCCTTTACAGTAGACCCTACTTCAGATTGGTCTTTTGCCTGTGTACTTGAAGGCACTGACTTACGTGCTATGAAATCTGGTTCTCACAATCGTTGCACATTAATAGAGAATCAGTAAGTACCAGGAGATGAGAATGATTGTTAGCTATGGATTCAATAGACCTGATGTCCATGAGCATCCTCAGTTGGATCCTTGTAGAGGAAAACATCCATTGGCATGCTGACTGAATTATTTGCCTTACTCAGTGCTTAGCAAATGGCAGTCATGAGCCAAAACCCTCTGTACTATCTGTTCTGGTAAAAGAAGAGAAAATATTTCTGTGGTCACCACTACCAGGTCTTACATCCAAGGTGTAAGACAGGAGACAATAGATGGAGATGGACAGATGGTGAAGGGCAAAGCATCTACCAAATAATTGATAATCATGAAGGCAAATGGTATCAGCATACCAACTGCCTAACACTTGTCCTTCATAGCTGTCGGGCCAAGGAATGGTGTAAGGAATGATTTTGAAGGATAGTTCTGTGGAGGCTTTAGGAAAAGCCATTCTAAGTGAGGATGTCAGCAGGGAAGACCTTGTCTTGAAACCCTCCAGGGAGGCAGGAGTTGACATCTGCAGTGAAAGACAGGCTGTGAAGTGCATGGAGATGGGGAAATGTAAAATATAAATGTACATGTACTGTTACATGTAATGTAAATTAAATTTAAGTGGAATCCAGGAAAGGGTGCAGAAGTGAGCAACAGCACAAGAAACTTGAAGACTTATGGTGTAGATATAAATGAGGCTAAACTTACACTTACAAAACAAAAACAAAAAGATTGTAATAAATTGCTGAAAGCTAAAAGCCTGAATGTTTTTAGCATGTTATTAGAAATAGTTTCACAGCTTTTGTGCAAGGTTTTAACAAATCTTAGGCTCCCCTTCCCTGCACTCAAAAAAAGCCATCAATAAGAGTCAAAAAAAAAAAAGTACCAGGGTTGCATCTAATGGAGGAAGGAGGCTAACAGCAGGCTTTCAGTCATGTTTTGTGTAACATAATGACTAAACATTTGTGAAGAGATGTCAGAGAGAAAGGTCAATATTTTGTCATCGTGTGGCGATTTCCATGCTACCTGGATTGGAGTCCATATAAAAACATCTATTGAATTTTCCTCACAGATGCAATTACCATCTAGAAGAGGCAAAAGTTACAATGGTCAGTTGTAAGGGAAACCCCTAGAAGCTGGAGTCCTAAGTAGAAAAATCCCTGAATAGACACAGAGTGACCAGAAAACAGCAGTGGCTGTCAGTGGAGTTAGGACTTCACAGAATGAAGTAACTTACACTGCAGTTGGCTAAGAAGTCAGGAAACTCCCTTGACAATCACATGACTCCACTGGGAGAACTTGGCCTTGCACAGATGATATGGGTTGTTTTCTGTAGTCATCTTTATTCTCCATCACTTTTTTTTTTTTTTTTTTTTTTTTTTAAATGAGACTACATATCAGCTTTAACTGCAGCTGCTCACCCTTCTCAGAGGTGTTTTGGGAATGGAATAGATTAAGGATTTAAACACAGGTGATAGCAGCATTGCTTGGAATAAGCAGAAATGTAATATTTATAACAAGCATATCTGCCTTTGGGTGAATAAGTGGTTCATAAAATTCAGTGCAGCATAATGTGAAGTAATGTAGCCAATTACTAGAAGAATAAGCGTAAAGATTGCAGTCTAAGTAGGAACACAACATAGAATTCATACTAAGAAGAGAACATAGAAGGAACACTGGATAGTGGAGTAAACCATTAGCACTCTTTCCTGCTAACAATAACAGAGATGAAAAAGAGCAAACAAGTTTCTGAAATACAGCTCTGGCAGCAGGGCACAAAGCTGCAGAAATTATTCAGTGGCACGCTACCAGTGTCATTAGAAAACAGTGCTCAATTTCAGCCACTTCATTACAGGAAGGCACTCAAAACGTACAGCAGGGGGCTGCCCAAGATGTGTTAGTAACCAAGACATGATTCATGAAGAAATGGTGGATATATTTGTCTTCTGTGTCTAAGAAAAGAGAGATTAACAGAGGATTGCTGCACAAGCATGCAAGATGCTGAACAAACAGGAACAGATCAAAGCCAAAATAGTTATGCCACATGAAAACTTAAAGCGAGACCTTCTGAATTAATGTTAAGGAAGACTATTCACACAGTTTTTCTAGAAAGAAGAGACAGAGCTCTTCACAAACAGTGAAAAAGGAAAGAACAGTTTTATGAGCTCACTTGAGAACCAAAAATAGTTGAAGTGACTATAGATGTGTAAAAGAGGTTTAGATTCTTCATCTTTGTTCTTAAAAGAAACCATGAACCAAGTTTTAGTTCTTAAATTGACTACATATTAGTAAAGAAACCTCGTGCAATAGACAAACATGAACAGATCTCCATCAAGTGGGCACGTAATTGTCTGAAGACGAAGCACTAACATCAGCTACCGAAGAGAAAATTTGATCTGTCTTTCGAAAGAGAGAGAACTATAAAGAAAAAAATATAGAACAAGATACCAGGTTCTAAATACCTTAGAACTATGAGGGTTCACAGCATAAGCAGCTGAGCTTCCTTTTGTGGACTAGTCTTTTAATAATAAATCAGTCTGGAGCTTTTCTTCTGAGATGTAATAGGAAAAATAGCCTACATACTGAACCTGAAGACAAAATTAATTTAAGTATGATATGACCACCTAGATGTCATTTCTTCAGCTTAGTTCCTCACTTGCAGGCTTGTACAAATGCCTCCAGCTGACTAGAGGTATTAGGTTTTATTTGTTTTCAGACCTGCACTTTGCTCAGCTTACCTTCTTTATTGATTTAAGAGAGAGCCTGAGCATCCTCCCAGAACAATGAAGGGAGGGAATCCTTATACATGGGCACCTCTTCCACAGAGAATGATATGACTACATCAATATTGCTGCTCTACCTCTTAACCTTAGCCAAAGATTTTTTTTTTTTTTTTCCTTAAACGAGATAAAACAAAAAGGTATAGAAGAATGATAAAGGCAGTGAGATGTATTACCTCAGAGTTTCTGATGGAAAATTTAGAGCAACTGTGCAAAAAAAAAAAAAAAAAAAAAAAAAAAGAAATCAAAGGTATTCTACTGTGGTGCACTCATGTGAGGGGCACCCACACTGATTTTGTTTACTCTTACGGAGATGATATCCCTCCGTGTTCACATCAATGGGACACATAAGAATACTTCTTTGTAATTTATCCCATAAGATTTCCTTAAATGCTTTCAGAGCTTTTCTTCTCAGGCTGGTGAAAGTTTTTTTTGGTTTTTTTTTTTTTTTAAATTACTGATGACATTATTTAACCTTTTTGTTTTGATGCAGCCAAAGAAACAGTTTTTATCACCTGTATCAGAATCATGGTACAATATGCTGTTCTTATTCAGATCCAGGCTATCAAAACACTGGACTGTACCACATGCAGTGTTTTTGCAGATATCCATGGTGACAATGAATTTACATGGAGAATGTCTTCAGTGTAGTCTTACCTACTGGCACTTGTTGCCATTTATTTTGTTAGTAATTTGTTGACAATTAGTCGATATGAAGATGATTTTCTAAAATACAAACAGACAAAAAGCAAAAAAACCAACAACCTGTGCTCATGGAAGAAAAATATTTGAATCATTATTTTTTCTGGTAGTCTCAATTTGAATAGTAATGTCTGCAGAAAAACCAATGCACCACGAGGGAATCCTCTAATCACGTGTGCAAATATGCGGATTTAATTGAAAACACAAACATCTAAATATTTTTGTAGCATATATTCTAGTGCATAGAAACACTGCCATGTTTTTTTTTTTTTTTTTTTTTTTTTTTTAAAGTTTTTAACCGCTATGGCATTGCTGAATAGAGTTTGGGTTTGTTTTTTTTTGTTTTAAACAAATGCTTACTTGCAGGTAAAATATTCCAGCATTTGGCTTCTGCTCAGACCTGAACGGCTGCCTTCCTATCTTCTCTTCTTTGTTGACACTGCCAAGAATTGGACCATTTACACTGATGCTTTTGTTTACGTGAAGTGGTTGTATTCCCAGCCAAGTGCTATCAACAAGCCGATGAGTTTGACTCTCGCTATTTAGTCAAGCATCCTTACCTCCTTGGCAGGCATTTTGTCTGGAGCTATCTCCAAAGTCACACATCCTTTGTGTTCCCAAAGATCCACCAATCAGTCAGGCATTACCCATTGTGCCTGAGGCTCACATAGACCAGATCACTGCTTTGTGCTTTCTCCTGGGAGATCTAGACACAGAACTTCAGTTCTCGGCTCTCTTACGGTTTTGTGACATTGGGCAATTCAAGGAACTTTTCAGTGTTACTATTTATCAAATACATATCATGCGTTCTTAAAGTTCCAAAATTTTTATATGTGCAATGTCCTCTAACATCTTTATGCAGGATGGGGGCTATACAATGAAATATGCTCTAAAACTGTTTTTTTTCCTATACAGACAAGTAATAAGATGATGCATTACTCACAGGTCCAATTTTAAGTTTAAATATAACATCATTTAATTTTACTTCACAATCAGGTAAAAGAGAAAACCAAACAATATGGTATAATTACATTCGGAAGTTATTCCTTCTGTCCTTCAAGTGTTCTTTTTGTTTAAGATACTGAAATTTGGTTTCTAAACATAAAACACACTAACATCTGGTACTAATTGCTGGTTTAAATAAGATAGACAGATCTTCAAATACTTCATGCTTTTGAAAGGAAGCTTTTAGTAGGATATTCTGAGTCAAAGGTTACCAAAAAAATGATGCCACTAAAAATAGCTAGTATTCTGCTTGTGCTCTAGATCTAAATGATATTTCATGTAAAAAATTCTGCAAAGTATCGTCATATTAACTCAGCTCATTTGAAAAGAAGAACCAGTTCGTATGCCTTTTAGATTAGCCTCTTGTACGACCAAAGAAGGCAACAACAGCGCCTTCCAATGGGATAAAGGCAGTACAGAACAGCAGTAGGAAATAAGAAAGTAAAACAGCTTACCTCTTCCAACAACTTATGGCTCAAGAGAAGTGCTATCTATTTGGAGAGAAGTTACTATCTCGGTTGCTAACTCTTAAATGAGGGTGAGGAGGGCTGGATTCAGGCTTCACCCTTTCTGGTCATTCAGCTGCATTGCTTGCACCTGGGTCAGAACATGAACACAGTGTAAGTGAAGGTTAGAACAGTTTAAACCCGGGCTCACTTTTACATATTCTCTTACAGAAATTTCTTCATATGTTTTGAAATAAACTGTCAGGAAAAAAAAAATAAATAAATGAGTAAGGGTGCTCCACCCCTTCACCTGTTCTGTGTTCTATGAGAGAAGTAGGTGTGAAGTGTTACTGTCTGGCATTAAAAGGCATGTGACTAGTGCAATGACTTGTGCAATCTTGTCCTTCCCAATGGGCCAGGACTCCTCAAAAAGCACGGACAAGATGAAAATAAACTTTTACTGGCATCCTTTTCGTGTCCATAGTTATCAGGCCTTGAGGGCACCCAAAGGCTATACCCACCCACCTCACCTGGGGTCTCACCCACACCCCTGCCCCTGAATGAAGGGTTGGTTAGGTCTTCCCAGAGCTATGTTCAGCTGTCCTGTCCTGCCTCCTAGATGGGCCTTGTACCCTGCTGTATTGCATCCTGGTGTGCTGCACAGATGCTGTGGAAGTATTTTACTGCTTGTCTACAGCTTGTGTCTTTGGGCCTGTCTCCTGGATGGACTTGGTGCTTATGTAGTGACCTTGTCTCCTGAACCACTTACGACTGTGAAAACAGCAATCTTCAACAGCAGGGAAGGCTCTACAAGCTCTGCATCTAAGGAAGGAATATAGCAATTGAACATCACTAATCAGTGATAACTTTGTCAACAGACACTAATTTTGTCCATCTCTCTTCTCCCACTCCAGGAATTTATCAAACTTGCAGCTTAATTTGGTTATGGGGCATGGCATCTTCAGTTGTCTCAGTCTGACACCTGCTGCTTTCTTGTTCCCTAGATCTTACACTGGAGAATTCATACAAAAGCTTTTCCTTCTCTGCTCTGTTTTTCTCTCCTCTCTCTTCTGGAGCAGAACTTTGAGTCTGACTCTTCCCTTTTACACTGGATTATTATAATTATGCTACCTAATTCCACTGACTGTGAAGATGCCTCATTCCTGGGTTTTAACTCAGAAAAGAGTTTAAGCATATGCCAAGATCTGAGCATGCAAGGAAATCCCACACATTGGAGAATTCTTGAAAAATAATTAATTGTACGTAAATAGTTGCTTGCCCTCCTTTTAGTATGAGAAGGCTTGGCTGAAAAAAAAATGGGCTTATGTTTTGCTGTATAGGGATTAAGTTTTGTGATTATACTGACCTTTCCAAAAAATGAGTTATCTTGCTTTTAATCTGTTCAGCCACCTGTATAAAAGAGCTACGAATTCAACCTCTTAGAATCCACATAACCTACAAATGATTCATTGTCCCAGTCAGTAACATGTATTAGTATTCCTGAAAGAATCTCCTCCTTCCCCATCCCACTGACCCCAGGCCACCTTCACGCAAGCCTGCACTTCATTTATTGTCAGAAACTCTGAGAAATGTAAGCAAAACAAGTTATGACCTGAGCTTTCTCTGGTCTGTTCAGTACTTTTTCCACTTAGGCACAAAACTAGATTTGAAAACTACAAGGAGTTATGAAATACATCAGTAGCGCCTCATGCTCCAGAGAGTCATAAGGTGATCACAGACAGAACATGCTTCAGGTCCGGTTAGGAAAAATACACACTGATCCAGATTCTGTATGCATTTGTCATGGTGGCCCTATACACTGTAAGATTTTCCATCTTCTTTTATGGAAAACCACTCCAAGCATGTCTGGCAGTAGCTCAGGTCAAGTGTAATTTTTCCTTTCATAGCCAAAGTATACCATCTGACATCTACACATTGGACACTCAAAAGAGAAGCTTGTACCATCCAGCATGAAAATTTTGACATGAGGTATCAGTTGTGACAAAACATAATAGCTCAGCATCCCACACAGTGGAGGGGAATATCGTCAGCCTTCCAAGAGCAAATTGCTCTCTTAGAAACTAGCCAACCAACACTAATTAGTTCCTGTGCTGTACTGATAGCTACATGATCACTGTGAATCATGCAAGAGCAGCAGACACTAAATCATCTCAACCTACAGTCGAATATCTGCAGTCAAAAGAAGTAGGCCTGCTATCCAACAGCTTTTAGAGAAGACTCACACAGGTAAGGAACAGTCTGACCAATTACTATGGACTCTCTTTCATACTTTCTCGTTTAGTTTAGCAATAGAGAGAAGTCCTAGTTACAGATGGGATCTCTTTCTGTGTTTTACTACTGTTAAGCAAGAGCAAGTACAGGTGGATAAAAGTATGTGATGACATCTTCTGCTCAGAAGTATTTTTAGCCCAAGGTTTGACCCCAGATCACTGAAACACCATGGGCAACAACATTTTGGAGGCTTAGTTTTTAAAGAGATCTAGCTATGACCAATCCATGAAAAAAAATTGACAAATTTCCCCAAATCCAAAGTGACTGGATATAAGACAGGGTTGACATTCCCAAGACAATCTATCACAAATGGAGCTCGTGTTTTTTCAGTGGCACAGTAAGTTTGTGCTTTACGGAGACCCAGGCATATGTGATGGCTCTTGTTAAGACTTTGAATCTTACTGAATTTGAATGTTATTGAATTTGACTTTGAATCTTGAATTTGAAACATGTCTCCCAACCCACAATCAAATAACTGATCTTTAGCATAAAATCACCATTCAAATTCAGGCACCTGAAGTTCACCATCATTTGGCACCTAACAGAGTGGTTTGCCAAAACTGAAGAATTTGGTGGAACTCAAGCATTCCAGTATACCTCATGAACAGCTCAAACTGCAAATTTGGGGAAATGGCTGTAAGGTGCTCCACAGACCGTAAGGTGCAAGAAGTATGGCAACACTGCCATGTGCTAAAAGGAGCTTCTGTGGTCGGGCTCTGGTTTAGTTTTGCAAGGCTGGAGGCTTACAGGCGGGAAATTCATCTCCTAGCCAATGTGCAAACTAATAAATCTGTTCTTAAGTAACTCTGCCATGTAAGGTTCATTTGGAAAGCCTTCCTGGAAGCACCTCACTTTTTTCTGATTGTCTTGCTTGCAGATAGTTATAGATTGATATCTGCAGATCCCCCATTAAGAAGTACCTATTGGCATCTGCAGTTAGCTTGATCTTCAAACAGCAGTAGGTGAACTAAAGATACCCCAGGAACAGCTTGTGAGGGGAAGGAATTTGTGCATGTTACGTAGCCACTCTTAGCATCAGTTGGTTTATATCATGAATTTCCAAAGGTCTTTTAATATTTAATAAGATACTAAAAGGTGGTTGATAGTTTTACATCTCCCTTTAAAGTGTAGAAGAATTCTCATTGAAAGCAGGGCTGAAGGATACAAGGATAAAAAGAATGCTTGTTCTGTTCCAACAGAGTAGGCCATTTCTCTGCTGTAGTCATCTAAGTTCAGGGTGATGTGATGTTTAGATTGGAAAGCATTCTGCTTTCCGACTTGCCAAATTTAATGGGGAATCTGATAAAATATCTATCTTCTTATGTTCTTTTTAACAAGATAAAATATTACATTAGAAAAAAAAAAAAAAAAGAAGAAAAAAAAGAAATTAGAGGCAACAATTAATGATTCAAAAGTCACATCCTCTGGTTTTTAACTTCTCAGCTGCCTGTTCCTCTATTTACTTTTTGAAGACATTTCAGTTTGAAATCTAATTGTTTAAGCAGTAGTGCTCCCATGGTTGTTACTGGTTATCTAACAGTCATTCATTCCCTGCTTTATTTTTAGTGCTTATGTTATGCTCTGCTGACACTATATTGTTTCAATTGTGTTTTTCTGCTTCTGCACAGGGAATATAGATCACTGTATTGCTTCATTGGCTCCTAGAAATGTCTGTCTCTTATGATTGCCGAAAATCGGTATACAGACTAGAAAATGGCACTGCATATTTCAAAACAGTAATTTTCATCACTGAAGCTGTGCTAATGAATGTTAGTGGTGACAATGTTCTGATAAAGATAGCAACACTTCTGCAGGATGCACAAATTATTGCGTGTTCCCACGTAGTAGCAGTAAGAAAGTTTTTTTGTTCATCTTTTCTCTGTTTATTTGTTTTGGTTTAGAAAAGTAGGGACAATCCTGAACTTAAAAGCAGTGCTGTTTATAATGCCTAAAACCTTGACACCAACAAAATGGGGTGTTTAAACCCCATTAAAGCCACTAATGGGGCTAAAGCCCCATTCAAAGCTCATCTTGTAAGAAATCTAAGCTCATGCATAATTTAAGCCCATAGCTGTTTTCTTGGGCTGGTGGCTCTGTGAATAAATGATGTTAGAAGCCAGCTGAAGATGCTTAAATTTACGCTTAATTGTCTATTTTATTCCTACTAGCTTATGTTTTCTGTGCTGTTATTTCTTCTTTGTGTTGACTCAAAGTTGCTTGATGTCTAAACCTCTATGAAGATCTATGAACCGTTCGGGGAGGTATTTCAGCATGTTTTTGAGTTTATTCTTTCAGCAATCACTTAAGTTCAAGGCCAGGCTGGATGTGGTTCTGGGCAGCCTGGTCTGGTGGCTGGTGACCCTGCACATAGCAGGGGGGGGTTGAAACTAGATGAGCATTACGGTCCTTTCCAACCCAGGCCATTCTGTGATTCTATGATTCTAAGTCATAGTGTAATTTTTAGCAAGTGCTTTCATTATACCATTGGTTAATGTTCACTTTAACTTAAGTTGTAACTACATATCTTCTGGGAGTTACTTCCACCCTTTGCCTTTCCTGTTTACAACCACCCCTCAGTGAATGTGCATGTACATTTTGTAGATATGATTTAAGTCTAAGGAGTGTGATTTTGCTAGACAGTTTAAATGCTTGCTTTAGTTGAAATTAAGGCAGTAAAGCTTTTAAAAAGTGTTTAAATGTACCTACTTGTAATGAGAAATTGGCTTATGATGACCAAATTAAAGCTGATAAATAGTTTTATTGCATTTTTAAAACTGTTTTTCTGCAGTAGAAAGAATGTTCATTGCTTGAACATGTCACGCAGGTTCAAACAAGAACCTTAGAAATTGATTTCCTCTGGCAGGGAGCAATTGTAAGCAGCATTGGGATGGGCTGGGATCCATGCAGCCTAGATGGCTGCATCTGGAAAAGGATGTAAGATCATAATTTTAGGGTGCTCTGCCTTGCAAAACGCAATAAAGTGCTTTAATATTGGATAATAAAGAGAAACAGCATTTATGGAACCGAAAGTGGATTTTTTATGTAGAGCTTCTAAGACTTCAGGGGACTGCTGGATACCAGATCTTTTTCCTGGTTGATTTCCAGAGAGCTGTGATAGGCGCAGACCTGACATGTGACCTTTGTAAACTTTCCTACAAACTGAAAATGTTTATGGATCTAGGAATTTATGTAATCAAGATCTGAGTGCCAAATGACTTCTCTTGCTGTGAAGATCTTTGTTGAACTCCTCTGGTTAGGTCAAGATTTAAATACAGCTTTTCATGTTATTTTATATATTTGACCTTACACAATTTATTATTATTATTTTGTTCCCCAAAGAAATGTCCTTCAAACTACATCTTTCCAGCATAGCAGCGTTTTTATCAAATTCATCTGGAGTTTACGTTGCCCTGGAAGCCGACTGAAATGTGGGTCAAGTCTGACATCAAGTGGTCAGATGCACTCTGTTCCCAGTGGGACTGCTAACACTGTGCCTCTCCTGTCTCAAAATGAAAAACCTCCACCTCCACTTTTTATCTCCAAGTTTTTTCTTCTGTTAAGAAGATTTCTTAGTATTCACCCTACTTTGGTTTCCACCAAGTTCATGCTGTGGTGTGTCATTCCTGAGAAATTTATGAAGTGTTGAATTAGTCTTGCATTAGGTATTGCAACTGCAGAATCAGTCAACAGAACGTCATGACTGTGTAAATAAAGTCTGCTTGACAGGGAGCTGCAGATAAGACCTTTACATGCACTGCTTTGTTTTCCCAATAAACTCTAACAAGATCTACTTCTATTTAAAAATACTCCTACTTCTTGAGGCTCTGAGTCTGCCATCAGAGCAGAATTTGAAGCTTATGAGAACTGCAAGAGGGTTTCACACTAACACGGTGCTTCATACTGTTGAAACACATAGCAAACTCTAATTCAATAACTCTTGTCATTCAGTTCTGAAGAAACTTAATGAAATTATTCATTCCAAGGTATAGGAGATGTAGTGGGAAGAGAGATCAGAAAGAATTGACTTGGGATCTTAGGTTTTCCTAAATGTGTCCATCAGGTTCAGTCTTTGGCATGCTGCGTTGCTGCCCTCATGTTTTAGTGGGATTTGTATCCCTGCTGACTCAGGACCAGGTCAAGAAAACAAGGTTGGTGCTACCTTCCTCCAAAGCTGGCATTATCTTTCAGTGGCCAGAGGAAAGTTTTTCATCTGTCTGCTCAGTGATCAGCAGGTTTGGTTTGACCTGTTCAAATGGCAACAAACGGCAGGTCGTAAACTGGACCATATAAACTTTTTATCTGCACAACTGACTTATTTTTCACTGAAACAGTAGTGTATAAATCAAACAGCACCAAGATCAGCATACCTTATAACTGCAGAGTCAGCAACACAAATGCAAATGTTCAGTTTCTCCCATAAATGCCACAGCTTGATAAGATTAGCCGCTGTGTTTGTGTCTCTGGGACTCCAAAGTATCCATTAGCAGGTGGGCACCATTTTTTAAATTCATCACAAAGGTGAAGATATTCACTTCAGATTTGGCTTTTTAGTCTGGAACAGTAGTTTTACAAGGATCTTAAGCTGACATAAACCAACATTGCTGCCAACAGAAATACAGCCCTTCCCCTGGTTCAGCACAGCTGTTTTTTGCAGCTCCGCAGAGACCCGGACTGGGAAATTCTTACAGTAAAAATAGCAAACAAAAAATAAGGCACATTTAGTTCATAACCTTAACCACTTTCTATTATGTAATTTATATCAGTGTCTAATGGTCACCTTATCCTCTGTGAGCAGAACTTCTTGCTTTAACAGTATTTCTTATGACAAACAACTCTTTTCTGTGAGGTAAGCGGTCACGGTTCACTTTCCCAGCATGTTCTCTGCTTGGAGATCACTGAGGAGAATGGGTATGCGGAATTTTTGTTCAAAAGTCCTGCAGCCTGCTTTACCTGGAAATAGTTCAGAAATGAACACAGGATTCTGGTCTACAGTTAAAAACATAGTGTGCTTGACTGGAACGTTCAATGCTGCAGCTTTTTTTAATGTAAGTTCTATTTTAATGAATCCGGACACATTTTGGTTGCCATCCATCTGATTTTGAGCTCTTTATCCTTACTCTTCTATAATTTCAATGTCTAGATAAAATTGTGGTGAATCCTCTTAATAGTTCAAGGCATGCTTGTGTATGTATCCCCATGGATGGCTCCTACCAAAAATGTATTACTAACACAATTGTTATAATTTAAAATTGCTTCTATTTAAATACTAAGCATATGATTTGTACTAAACCTTGCTATCACTGAAATCCCAAATCATGCTGTATCTTGTCCCAGCACCGGTGTTGGGATCCATGGTTCAATATCCACAGAGCACTAAGAAGATTTGTCTTTGACCCAAGGAGATGGTGTTGTAAAAGAGATGGGAGGAAAGAATATTTGAGGAAATGACCACAGACTCGAGTTCAGAATGTCTCTTCAAACAGATTTTCAGATTGCTGTCCAAGTTAGAAGCCATATGGGGTGTGAAATGTCATGGCTTCCATCCTGGGTAAAAATAAGCTCAGAGCAAACCTTTCTTTTACATCTCTATCGTAGCCATCTAATTCTCATAAAATATTTCTGCTGAACCATGCTGTTTGCATTTGAACCAGATACAGCATTTTTCTATTGAGTAAAGCTTAGCTACAGCAGAAAATATACCAAATGTTACTACTGAGCATTTTAAAAGGGCATTTTTTCAGGGCACCTATTGATGCTAGACTGATGGGTGCACTGAGGTTCATCACAGAAAATAATCTTGGTAGCCAAATGGCAGAGCTATGTGGCCCAAGCTGCATCTTAAGAGCTTTGAAAGGAATTTTGGCCGGAGTTCACAACTGTAGTTTATTGCAACTCATACAAATTGTACAGTCATTTTACACAAATCTGGGCTTTTTTATATTGAACAGACTATTCAGCATGTGTGTGCATTTTTAGCAAAACAAATCATTCTCTTGTTTAAAAACAAAAACAAAGCTCTACATATGTTACAGGACTATAGTTACCATTCTTTATTTTAAAGTCATACACAAATGGTTTGTTCTGCTCTGATTAGCTTATTAGTTAATGTTGGATCTGAAAGGCAGTTTTGGGGCATTGTCTGTCAACTTAGTGGAAATTAGGACAGTGAGTGCCTTCAATAGTCTTTGTTCATTAAACCATATCTCTGCAGATGTTCAGTGTTTTAACATTTCTTCAGCTGCTCTGAAATATTCTCATTTTTTTCAGCTGAAGAGAAATGTGTGACTTTTTGTACTGTTGTTTATTAAAGATGCAAAAGAGGTAGTCTTGTTATTCAAAAGACTGACATCTTTTCTCTGAATATATTATACCCATAAGTGCCAATTCACATTTACAAGCCCTCTAAGAGACAGATGAGCGAATTGAAAGAATCTAGAGAAATTTTTGCTTTTAGGAGAGCCCTGAGAGCATGTTCTTGCAATCTAAGAAATCATTAGTGCCAGTGGAAATTCAGCTTTAGCCGGCTGTGTTTCTCTGTCAAGAGGGGTTCACATGCAGGTTCCCACTGCCAGCTTTTCCCTTACACTTCTGTAGGTACTTACCAAAGTTGGAATGCAGTCCATCTGCAGACAACTAATGAAAGGGCAGGCTATGTTCTTCTGATATCTTTGAGGCAGAACTCCCATCAGAATGGCAAACGAGATGCTGTTGTAAGTGGAAATCTTTCTCCAAGTGATGAAGTCAAAAATTTCTGACTGACACTGTGCTCTCACTCCTAGCAGAAATGCCTTATTTATGTTGAAATAAAAGCAAAGACAGTTGTTCATACCTGAAGGGCAGTTAATGGGCCCGGCTGGCAATGACAAGTGAGTGCTCTAATTGATTAGCCAGGGAAATGTACTTTATCTGCTTCTCTTTGGTGAGCATTATGCTGGATTGATCATCAGGGTGCTAGTTTCACTCCTTAAGACTGATTTCTTCTTCAAATCATGCACATCATTAGTCAATAGGATGGATGGAAAGGTGGTGAGGTAGTTGTTTGTGCTTCTAAATAGGTATTCATTATGTGTGCAACTGTACTTTGTTGGGATTCTTGATCACCTTCTATTTCCAATTTGTGTGTTTTGCTTTATGAATTTCCAATCTGGATAGAAATTTGCTTGTTCATAGGTAATGCTGCTCTTGCTAGATAAATTAATGAGAAAATATTTATGAAATTCGGAAGGCTGTTTTCATCAGGTTTACTCACTTTGACCCACTCTTATCTTGAAAGTACAGGTAACATCCAACAAGAAAAGAAAAAAAAATATAATACCATTAAAATATGTAAAATTAGCTGTTTATGAAAGGAAAGGTCATGTTTTATCTTCCTGCTTACTATCATGTGTTCTCTGTACTTACATATACGTGAATATATTGGACTGAAAATTAAGATAACACTACAATGTGTAAAAATATGAGTTGATAGTAATATAACTGGTCATTGGTACAATATGTGTTTTATGGGAACATAACATAGACATAGGTTGATAGTACAAAGAAAGGGGCTGTTGGAGAAGTTCAGTATATTAAAAATGATAGCATATCAGATATGGCAATTACACTAGCCATCAATCTTCAATATTTTGTGAAGAATCCTGCTAAAATGCAGTGAAGCTTTATAAGATTTGTGATCACGGAGTGTAAAAT
This sequence comes from Centrocercus urophasianus, assembly GCF_019232065.1. NCBI lineage: Eukaryota > Metazoa > Chordata > Aves > Galliformes > Phasianidae > Centrocercus > Centrocercus urophasianus. The sequence continues at coordinate 3,712 of NW_024885280.1, read as the reverse complement.
ATAACAGATGCTACAATATTTAGATGCCTGCTGGCATTTACTTTTACCCTACACAGCTCATTTCAGTTATATGAAAATTTTATGTGCTCTGTAACCCCACTGAAATAGAGACATGTTTGCAAAGAACCCACAATGGAGCAGAGTATTTTCAAGATACACAGTATTTGATCTGTCTGATAAGGTAAAAAGAGAAAATGACTAGTTAGACTAAACTACTATTAGATTATTAGTAAATTACTATTAATGCAGAAACCATGATACATGCAATGCTGTCTGCTGTGAACTCTGCCAAATATGTATTACTCTTAACTGGCTGGAGAGCTCATACAGCCACTGTGCAGTGCATGCTGGTATCTTGTGGGGGTGATCTCTGTGAGCCAAAACTAATGAAATAAGGCAGGAGAAGAAAGTTCCTTTGCTTCACTATTCCTTTCAGCTGGGAAGGATGACAGACAGCCTTCTTTGTGAAATGGGAATCTTTCATAATAGCTGCCAAGGCTGCTGCAGTTTCTTGCCACTCTGAAGACTACTAGAGGACTGTGAAATCAGGACCTAGATGTACTTGCTAATTAATACTGTCTTTTGGAAGGGTGCCCAGAAGTAGCTTTTGCTATCAAGCTATGTAAGTCCCCATGCTTCTGCTTTTGCAGACCTCTGTTTTCCTTGCATCACATCTCCGATGTTATTTACCTTTTCCTAGTTTCCCTTGAGGCTACTGTATTAAAAAATGTAATAGCAGAGCATGTCTGATGTAATTCTGATAATCAGTGGACTCGTTACACTAAAACAAAGAAATGAATTAAGGTCAAAAACATCCTCTCTAACTTGAGAAGTTTTCCGAAGGCTTGACCTTGTAGATGTCTGACACAGTATTTGATCAAGAGGAGAATTCACTCAACCCAGACATTCTAAAGGACACCAAAACTTGCAAAAGCTTTTGAACTGGCAGTTTGTCCATATGGCATTTGCTTGCTTTCTTGCCATCTTCAGGTATCATGAACTGCTTTTCCATTTGCTAACCTGGCAGGTCTGCAAGTGTTGGGCCTGTAGGAAACCAAAAGGCTCTGTATGCTTTTCATTATAATGGAGCCCTGTTCAACTAGCCACAGTAACTCTTAGGTAACTGTAAGTTGCTTTCTTTTAATCATTAATATTTTTATATTGTCAAGAGCAGTCTGGCTCTTACTGAGGTCAGTATCTGAATCCAGATTTCTGGATTCAAAAACATGTGACCTTTCATCCACAAAGCTCATAGCAACTAGCCCAGTGTTACTGACTTATTTTTTATAGCCACTCAACATTTACAGTTACTGTTTACAAATCAGATGCCTTGGCACATATGGAGCCAAAATATTTTTTCTTCTTCTACTAGCCCATAAATCATAATACGGTAGAAAGCCTATCATTTTGTGTGAGTCTACTGGAAACAAGTTGGCTTGGGCCTTAGAGATAATTTCTGCTGTGAGCCTGAATTCCTTGAGCTTTAAAGAGCCACTTCAATGACTCTTCTCTCCTGTACAAGTATAAGGTATTTTACTGAGAGTCACTGCAGCTTGACAGTATACGAGATAGCCAAGTTACATTATTGCTGGAGTCATCCAAGCTGTATGTTCTGTAAATCAAAGCAGTATCTTGAAGTGATGTTGCACTTCCGTTTCATTGGCTGTATACATACAAAGAGCACAAGCATCTAGCCACAACTAAATCTGGTAAATTTAAGGGCTGTCTGTTCTGCTGCAAAGCAATAAAACAGTCATTTTCTAGTCTCAACAAGCATGTTTTGATGTTAGAAGCAGTATAATTTCATTTTGTGCTTCTGCAAAATCAAACAAATTATGTCCAGATAAAGAACATAAGGCATAGGAATTTCCCTATGAGATGAAATAAGTCTATAAATGTCAGATAATATTGAACAGTATCTTCATCAGAGTAATTTTGAAATGTAATCTAAGCTTATTTGGTGATTATTATAACATACTTCTGTCATAGACATACCTTTGGAATTAGTGAAGTCTTTGGTACAAGTGAACACAAAGTCCAGAAAAACCAACTAGGTCAGAGAACTTTAGTCTGCAGTATTTCTTGTTAAATTCTCAAAATTCAGGCTGTTAGGTGAACTACAACAGTTACATGACAATAAATTTTCCAGTAGCTAGAGAATTGAAGTAAATACGTGAACTAATACCACCTCACCTGGCATAGAAATTATAAATTTATGCACACGTATAATATGTGTCCAATGTTTCTCGCTCATCTCTGATGACTGCAGAATGTTGGCTGCATACTCCTGGTTGGAGTGTGAACAGTTCTGCCTGTGTCTTCTAGAGGTTGCCGTGGCTTTGGGCTGCTGGGATGTCAGCTTTGCCCTTCCTATGGATGCAGTTCCTGCTGCTCCATCCAAGCGGTGATTCACCCAGGTGGCACTGGGAGCAGTGGCAGATGGCATAGCAGGTGGCGGTCAGAGAATTTGGAGAAGTATTTTGATATCCTTCCCAAGTGCCCCAGTTCCTTCACCAGAGCCTTGGCCAGTAACGGTGAAGGAGAGCTGATCACTGCCCTCCAAAAGATCCCAGCTCCAAGAGAAAGCTCTGACCCAGGATGCAAGCGATGTTCGTATTATCTGAAGTCCTCACTTTCTGCCCACTCAATGTCCCTACTGCAATTAACTGTGACTAGTTGCATGTGCTACTGGTGGTTGTACAATTGGCTATGTTGATCAAGGATCCCTCAGAATAAGTAAATGCAACCTTCTTGCAAGTGAGGCTAGAGCTTTGAGCCTCTGCAACCTTCTTGCTTGGCAGCGGTGCTATGGGAAGAGTACAACTGTAGGGGAGATAGAGAGGTATGTAACACTCTAGCTCCAGGTCTGCAGCCTGCTCCTTGGAGCATCTTTCCATTGACTTCAGTGGGTTTCAGCTGAGGCCTTTATTTGGATGTTATGCTGGAGTAAATTCTTTACTCAGAGATCACATCCCAAGAGGCAAAGTTGGTCCTGCTTCACGTTCCATGACAGATCTATTCTGAATCCTTTTATTATTAATAATAGACAGCAAATTCTGATCTCAGAGTTCCTGTGGAAGAGTCAGTGATATCTGTGTAATTTAAATCAAACCTGTTCTTAAAGGTTTAAGTGAGTGCTAAAGATTTTATCAGCGCAATTTCCCCATGCAGCTGGGCAAGCTAGCACATAATTAGAGATAAGAGCCAAGAACTTTAGAAGTGCAAGAGGTGAAACTAATCTTTGCTAATGAAGGATATCATGCAAATAGTATTTGATTTTTTGCGTGTATCTGATGCTACAACTGAACAAGGCAGAGTTGTTCAGTGCTTAATGGTGACTTCTGTGACAGTATTGGCCTTTGTGTGTCAAATATTTTGATAAACTTTGCACAGATGCAAGGGAAAGAAGATTCTCTCTGTTGACTAATGACATACCTGCCCTCCCTTTATATTAGCTCAACCTCTGCCACTACGAAAAATATTAAAATAACTCCTTCCTCTGCAAACAGAGTAGCAGCACAGAGACTGCTTCTGTTTGAATGCCCTAGTCTCCTATGAGGCTGTATATGGCCCAAACAAAAGACAGTGAAACTAGTCAGGGGAAGATGTCATTTTTCCCCTATAGTCTGTCTTATCTTCATGCCCTAGACCATAAGAGTCACCCTCCCTCCCGGGGGCGGGGGGGGGGGGGGGGGGGGGGGGGGGGGGGGGG
>NW_024885279.1:0-2007 GCF_019232065.1 Centrocercus urophasianus | reverse complement strand
GTTGTGCCCTGAAAGCCCAGGGATGCACTGCCCCAAAACTTGGGGGTGTTGCACCCCAAAAAATCTGAGGATGTTGTGCCCCAGGACTTTGGGAACTTGTGTCACAGAAACCCGAGGTTATTGTGCTCTGAAATCCTGAGCATGTTGTGCCCTAAAACCTGGGGGTGTCGTGCCCCAAAAACCCGAGGATGCTGTGCCTCAAAGACTCAGGGATGCAGTGTCCCTAAGATGCCCTGAAGATGCTGTGTCCTAAATTCAGTGATGTGCTGCCCTGATGACTTGGGAACGTGGTTCCCCAAAATCTCAGAGATGTTGGACCCCGAGAGCCCAGGGATACAGTGCTGCAAAAACTCAGGGGTGTTGTGCCCCTAAAAACCAGGGGTCGTCGTGCTCCAAAAACTTGGGGATCTGATGCCCCAAAGACTTGAGGCCACGATGCCCCAAACTCAGGAATGAGATACTTTGAACTTGAGGACGTTGTACCCCAAATGTGAGGTGAGGGTATTGTGCTGCAAAAACCCAGGAGTGTAGTGTCCCCAAAAGCTTGGGGACGTCACCCTCCCTCAGAACTTTGGGACATTGTGTCTTGAATGTCTGGGGACTCTGTGTCCCCAAAATGGGGGGGCATGTTGCCTTGAAGGCATGGGGCCGTTGTGACCCTAAAACTTGGGGCTGTCTGCCCCAAACTCAGGGATGCAATACCCCAAAAGCGTGGAGGCAGCGTCCCCAATACTCAGGGATGTTGTGCCCCTAAAAACTGAGGGATGTTGTGCCCCTGAAAGCCTGGGGACGTTGTACCCTAAAGATTTGGGTATGCAGTGCCCTGAACATCTTAGGGATGTTGTTCCCTGAACACGGGGCTGCAGTGCACACACAAAGCCTGGGGAAACTGCAATGCAAGAGCTCAGGATTGTTGTGCCTGAAACTCAGACCGTGGTGCCCATGATAGCACAGGCCCGTTGTGCCCCAGATTCAGGGCCACGGTGCCCCAAAAACCTGGGGAAATTGTGCCTCAAAAAGCTGGAGATGTGGTGCCCCAAACTCAGGGCCACGATGCCCCAAGAACCTGGGGACGTGGTGCCCCAAACTTAGGGCCGTGCTGCCCCAAAAAGCTGGGGATATGGTGCCCAAAAGCCTGAGGATGTGGTGCCCCAGGCTCAGGGCCACGGTGCTGGATGGTGGGAGATGGACAGCTGTCCGAGACCAAGGGGAGGGTGCACTGCCCAGCACAGTTCCCAGTGTTGGGTGTTGGTGGGACCAGGTGCCCATCTACACTTTCAGGAGCTTCTGCTGGATTTTCAAGGAGAGCGTGGTTGAGTTGTGCTCCTGTGTTGTAAGGTTGAGTTGTGCTCCTGTATTGTAAGGTTGAGTTGCCAGAGCTTGCTGGGGTCAACATATGACTCTTTTGTCTGCAGAGCACCTCAGTCAGTCCTCCTGCCCTTTCAGTTACCATAATCAGCATCATAGAGGGATGAAATCATTGGTTGGAAAGGTCTTGAAAGATCACAGAATCGTAGAATGGATTGGACTTGGCTTGGAAGGATCCTGAAGGATCACATGGAATGGGTTGGGTTTGGGTTGGAAGGATCCTGAAAGATCAAGGAATCATAGAATGGGTTGCGTTTGGGTTGGAAGGGTCCTTGAAGACCACAGAATGGTAGAATGGTTGACCGCAGAACCGCAAGGACCCTTCCAAGCCGACCAATCTACATTCTGTGGTCTTCAAGGACCCTTCCAACCGAACCAATCTACCATTCTGTGGTTCTGTGGTCTTCAAGGACCCTTCCAAGCAAGTCTTCTATCGTTCTGTGGTTCTCTAGTCTTCAAGACCCTTCCAACCCAACCAATCTACTGTTCTGTGGTCTTCAAGGACCCTTCCAAGCCACCCAATCTACCATTCTGTGGTCTTCAAGGACCCTTCCAACTGAACCAGTCTACCATTCTGTGGTTCTGTGGTCTCCAAGGACCCTTCCAAGCCAACCATTCTACCGTTCTGTGGTCTTTAAG